>NC_040908.2:58973200-59278423 GCF_004126475.2 Phyllostomus discolor | reverse complement strand
TCTTTCAGCTTAAAGAACTTTTTCCAATATTTCTTACAGAGTTAGTCTACTGGAAGTAAATTCTCAGAGTTTTTATGTCAGAATTTTAAACTTTTGTCTTCAGTTTTACCAGGTATTTTCACTGGGTAGAGAATTCACATTTGACAGGCTTTTATTTGTTTGTGTGTTTACTCTTTGCTTTTATCACTAAAAATGTCACTACTGTTTATAGATTGAATGATGTCTGAAAAGAAGTCTCTAATTCTTACCACTGTATTTCTGTATGTAACATGCTGTTTTCTTTACCAGCTTCTTTGTCTTAATTTTATTGAAGATGACATGTTAGGCTGGGTATTCTTGTTTTTGCATTTTTTTATTTCTTTTAAGCCTGTCATTATTGTTTTGGAAAATTTTCAGCCATTATTTTTTTAAATAAATTTCCTCTTCTTTGTTCTTATGAGGTTTCAGTTACTCACATGCTAGTCCACTTTATATTGTCCCACATATCTTCTTAAAAAGCTCCAGAAGCTTCTTTTTTTGTCAGATTTTTTAACTTCTCTTTACACTTTACATTCACGTTTGTATAATTTTAGTTGACCAGTGTTCAAGTTACTTATTCTAATTTCATTGGCTCTGTTAAAAAGGAGTCTTTGTTATCTTTTATTTATTTTACCCAGCTTATCTTGAACATTGTCTACCTTTACAATTTTGGCCCTTAACCTATTTAATGTAGTTATACTCATGCCTCAGGGACATGTCAGGTGTAGTTCCAGACCACCGCAATAATGCAAATATCACAATAAAACAAGTCACATGATGTTTTAGTTTCCCAGTGCCTACCAAGAAGCTTATGTTTACTCCTCACAGTAGTCTATTAAGTGTGCAAAAGCATTATCTGTAAAAATGTTCATACTTTGATTAAGAAATACCTTATTGCTAAAAAAATGCTGACCATCATTTGAGTCTTCGGCTAGTCTTAATCTTTTTTTCTGGAGGAGGGTCTTGTCTTCAACTGATAAAAAAATGCAGTGTCTGCTAAGTATAGTAGCACAACAAAGTGAGACATGCCTGTATGTTAAATTCCCTGTCTAATATTTTCAACATGCGTGTCATATGAGTAGGTTCTGATGGTTGCTCTGACTTTTTGGAATTTGTTTTTTTCTTATGTCTCCTTCCAACTTTCAGTTGAAAGACTTATATCTTATGTAGAACAGTAGAGGCTGAATTAGCATCGTTATGCATGGTACTTAGCACTTCTCTATTTCTGCTATTATTTTAGTGTTGGGACTCACATTAATCTCATCAGGAATTGGACTAGCCTGTTGTTGTCAGGGATGCCTTAAACATACCACAGGTTTCAAACGCTTCTGCTGATACCTGGTGTTTAAGGTATAGGTTGATATGCCAGAAGTTATTTTCTCAATGTATATTTAACGCTTTACTTTTATTTTTCCTTTTGCATTGTACTTGAAAAGAAATATACCTCTTGAAGCTCTCTCAATTGTATTCCATAGTTATTATATAAAATTCTTATTATTCTGGAAGTAAGGATCAGCATGGGGTACTTTCCTCTGAGGTTCTGCTTTAGCCTGCAGTCCTCTGCAAACTTTGTGTCTGAGGATCACATGGACAGGCCCTTCACACCTCCTCCTGACCCTTCTTCACTGGTGATGGTGACTTTAGTACTTATCCATGCCCTTCACCTGAGCCAGAGGACTTTTTTGTTTTCTTCAGTTCTTTTTCTCTTCCCTCAGTGTCAGAGGGCATATGTAGCCTTCTAAGGTGACAGTATGCATTTCTGTTTTGCCTGGAGACCAAGACATTATTTCCTAAAGGAGAACCATACAATGCAGCTAAGCAATTTCAGCAGTTTCAGCTACTCTTCTCCTGTAGCTAGCATTACAGGGGAAGATTTCAAAGGATTTTCCCCAGTCTTGCCTGAAAGTACCTTGCCAGATTCCTGGAGAAAAGGACAGTAAAAAGTGTGAACATTTCCTAAATTTGTAATCACCAAGGGATTTACACTTCCATGGTCTACATTGGGCCTTTTATAATAATATCAAGCATCTCACCTAAATTCTTACTGGCTTATTTCATGCCCAGCAGCACCTGTCTCAATTTAAACAAGTAACCCTATCATTTTGCTCTAAACAGATGCCTGGCTCTCCCAGATTTTGGATCAGTTCAATGCCATGAGAATTAAATTCTCTGTTGTGTTTCAGAAAAGTCATTAGTGGACAATCTGTCTAGCTTTTTTCTTGTTTTAAGGGTGGGAGTAATGGTTTTTTTATCTTTCTACTTCTCTAGGATAAGAATCAAAAGCTTTCCTTTCTATTTTAACTAGATATTTATTTAATAATATAATAAATATTAGTACACTAAACACTCAGCCCACTAATTAGCTCATTACAATAATACATATCTAATAATGTGCCCTTCTCTACCATGCTTCTGTCTCCTTTCAGATGAAAACACTATTTAAATTATGTCTCTACCATTTTATTACCTTTTCATTTTTAATTTTAATACATACAAGCACACATATATTACAAATATATCACTGGTTTGACACAATTTTGCTTTACTTAACTACTTTCATTATTCTACTTAGGCAAACATCGGTTCCCTGTCTATTCATCTAAGATGGCTGGGCTCATTGGCTTGGAAACCACTGTTCTCCTCCCCAGCATCAACAATTATTTCATTCGTAAATGTAAGGGATAGAGTTATTTTCAAAAGAAATCATTTAACCAATTTTCTGGTACAATGATTGAAAAATATGGCTTATTTCACCTTGATGAAAGTGAGATATTTAATATCTTAAACTAGCCCTAATTCAGAATATCATCAGGAATTAATTTTTCTTATTCTATTTAATCAAAATAAGGAAATATAAATGATTACTAAAGCACCTTCTAGAAACAATTTACAGAAATCTACAGTAAAATTTAGTAAGTTATTTGCACTTGAAAATTGAATTTGTAACAGTCTAATTTTTGATATCTTTAAAAATACCTTAAGTGTCGCAGGTTCGATTCCCAGTGAGGGTACATGCCTGGGTTACAGACCATGACCCCCAGCAACTGCACATTGATGTTTCTCTCTCTCTTTCTCCCTCCCTCCATTCCCTCTCTAAAAAAATAAATAAATGAAATCTTTTTTTAAAAAAGCTATAAAGCACCAAAAAATTTTTTAAAAATACCTTAAACAAAAGAATTGGATATATTTAAATGTGATTCTTACATTGAAGCTTACATGCTTTAGCGATGGATAAGTTACTATTTAAATGATATTTTTCTAGCATTTATATATAGATTAACAATTTTGGGGGGTTGCTTTGCACTTAGAAAATTTGGACATAGTTTTATGTTCAATTTGACATATGAACACATACCCCTCCCTCTCCGCATACTTACACACACCAAAAAAATCCACCAAAAAGTTGAAATTTTAAATATGTTCATTGTTGAGCCCTGAATGTCATCAGAGAACTGCTGTTTTCCTTTCTTTGTCTAGGGGACCTGAGGTCACTGAGGCTATTGTAGACTGTTGCCACTATCACACTACACAAGGACTAAGTAGCATTTGGTCTAGTGGAAATATATCTTCTTCTACAAAGTTGGAGACTATCACTCTATAAAGGTGGATGTTGTGAGTATTTGAAAACCATTTTAGTCATTTCTTAAAGGATCTCCTATTTTTGAAATTTCAATATATCATCCATTACATATCAGAAATAGTGTACCACATATCAATGAACAGAAAATTAGTGGAACACTCTGAAACATATAAGTGACTGGCATTATCCATTTTGTATGTTATATATATATATACAGTCCAAGAAAAGCCATTTAATGGAAGTTACTGTGACTTTATTCTGAATCATACATAATGTTATCTTAAGTACTCACTTCCCCTAGTATGTAGTTAATCAAATAAAACCCAAATAAATAAAATTGGCAAAGCATACAGCAGTCACTCTTTAGCCAATGTTAGGCATGACAACCTAAATCTCTGATCTTCAATAAGGGGATGGTTGGAATTCCAAGCATGTGCGCATATATAACAAAATTAGAATGAAATATACTGACATTGGAGAACTGTCGAATCACTGAAATAAATTCACTCCAACCTACTGCAGCTTGTAACTCCAAGAGGGAAATAAGAGCTCCTCCTGTGTTATATTATGCCTAACAAAATAAAGAAGTTCCCTTAGAGAAACCTGAACTCCATAGAAATCAGATTCCAACCATGTTGGGTAGACTGATTGGATTCTTTTCCTGGTATTTGAGGAGATAAGAAGATATTGATGAAATGTGAGATGGATACATTGACAGCCTCCTACATTAGCTTCACCCACCAGAACTGAATCACACAGGAAGCCACTATGTTAAGTTCTATAACAGGCAAGAATATGAAAACATGGCAAAACCTGGAACACAGCCAGTTCTCTAACATTGCCTGTATTGCACCTCACATCAGTCAGAATGGATATCACCAATAAAAACAAATAACAAGTGCTGGTGAGGATGTAGAGAAAGTGGAACCCTCATGCACTGTTGGTGAGAATGCAGATTAGTGCAACCACTATGGAAACCAGAATGGGGTTACCTCAAAACATTAAAAATAGGGCTGCCTTTTGACCCAGTGATTCCACTTCTAGGAATACTCCAAATGTCCCTACGCAGCATTATTACAGTCACTGAGATATGGAAGCAGCCTAAGTGCCCATCTGTAGATGAATGGATAAAAAAACTACACAATGGAATACTAGTGGGCTGTAAAAAAGAAAAAAAAAGAAACATTTACCCTTTGTGACAGACAGTATGGCTGGACCAAGTAAACATTTTGCTAAGTGAAATAAGCCAGTCAGAGAAAGACAATTAACATACAACTTCACTTATCTATGGAATCTATTGAACAAATAGAACTAACAAGCAAAATAGAGATAGACTCATAGATAGAAAGCAGATTGACAGTTATGGGTGGGATGAGGGTAGGGGATAGAGGATTTGAGCAAAAAGGAAAAAGGACTCATGGACATGGACAATAAAGCAGTGATTGCAGCAGGAAGAAGTTTAGAAGGGGGCTAAATGGTAACTGAAAGTGAAATAATAATAATAAATAAATAAAATATTGCCTATATGGTTGTATAGGATTATGTAAAAGAAGGTCATAGGAAAGTATGTCACTTATTTTAAAGCAGTGATTATTGAGTAAAAGTTATTCTAGGCATCACACTGCCCCTTGATTTATATTATCTATCTTAGAATTTCTCAAAAGAAACTTCACAGACCATTATGACTAAAATACATGTATCTAAAATGTATATGATGGTCAAATGATTGTAGAAGCTCATGCTAAATGGTTAAATACTAAAAGTGCAAACAAATCATTGAGAAAGTTATTTAAAATAAATATAACATTGTACATTTACTAAATATTTTTTCCTGACATTAAGCCTACATAACTGGTATTACAGAAAACAAACTGGGGAAAAAGCCAATCCTGTTACATACTCACAAAGTGACCTGCTCTGTTTCATCCTTGTTAGGTTATCCTCATAACCTAATGAAAAATCACAAACATCCTGTAAGGCATACACATTTTTCTACTGTACATATGTGTGAACCCATAACTAAAGTCTCCAGTCTATTAATGTTACATTTTGTCCCAAGCTAGCTACTCACATCTTTAATCACCTCCCATTTCATCCTGGCATAAATCCTTGGTCACTATATCAACAATCTTCTAACCCAGATTCTCAACCCACAAACTGGTTACTCTTATGTTGCAATAATGCAGTTTAAAAGCACATACTACAATGATGCTGCCTATTCTAGGTCAGGCTGCTAACCCTTTTGAGGGTATCATACAAATTGAAAATAAGACCTTACACAATGGTTGCCAAAGACAAATGAAGTTTCAACAGTGATAATTAGCACATTATATATTTGTTTTTACTCAATGGTCATTCTCACTGCCAAGGCAGGTTATTTGACCTTCACAACTTTTCTACAGCCTGCTTTTCTCTATGTATATATTTCCACCACAGTTTCCTGAGAAGTCTTTTCACTCTGCTCACTCTTTAGTGACAATTAGTTCCCTCTCTGTGAGAACTTCACTAATGAATATATAGGTACAGGGGTGTGTGTGTGTGTGTGTGTGTGTGTGTGTATGTGTATGATCTATCTGTCTCTGCCCCAGATCATTCTCCTTTGCATGTAGTTTGCTATGTGGACCCCTACTGGAACACTCCACAGAGAACTTTGATTGATAAATCTCCTTCTCTATCTTTTAAGTTTTATGTCTTCTCCATTATTCCCAATATTGGAGAAAATCTCCACTCCCAATTATAGTTGGTATTTTCCTGTTTCTCAAATTAATATCAGAATAGCTTCACATACTATTAATGTTTTAGTCTTGGTCATTCTCAAATTTTCCACACTCTATGTTCTCTGCCACTAATTATAATGATTTCTCACAAGTCTCCTTGCTACCCCATCTTTTCTGTTTGTAATTCATTGCCACCTTTAATACAGCTAAAGCAAACTTTCAGAAATGTAATTCTGGTTATACCTCACCTCTTCTCAAGTATTTGGTATACTGCACCATTCAAAACCAAATGCAAACTCCCAGGCTTACAGAGAATCCTTTTTGTTTTCAACTCTGGCTTGCCCCTGTTTTATTAGGCTTCTTCACAGAATTTTTTTTTCATTTTTCATCTACCTACATGCAGCCATTATTTCTAGCAAAATTCTAGACCCTTAAAATTTCATTCATTTGCCCCTTTTGGCAGCTCCATCGTATCACAAATTATATCCTAATTTTATTTCATGTCAGTTAGGGAAAGCAGAATTTTGTCACCCCCAAATATGTCTTCTTGAGATACTATATTAACTTGATTATTCTTAAGAAACAAAAGATTTAAGAAGTGAGCTATTGTCATAGGAACTCTTAATAGGAACTAAGAGTGATGAAGAGTGAGAAACCCAGCAAAGTCTGTTTGTTAGACTCCCCTCTCTGTCCCTTTGTTTTTGGGTGGTCTGGTAAGAGGTTTTTTTTTTTTTTTTTTTTAGTTTGGTTCTTCTCTTTTACCTGCTCATTGTCTTCCTTCCTTTGTAAAGTCCTAACCCCTTTCTCCTTAAGGAAAGGTGGCATCTGAGACTGTCTAAATTTTCCTTGGGCCACATATTCTTATGAAACAACTTTAAGTCCATACATAATTGCATTTGGTTATTTTTCTCCTGTTAATCCGTTTTATGCCAATTTAACTATTAAATCAGCCAGGAAAAGTAAAAGGGAAATGAGGGGAATTTTCTACCTTCTCGATATCACAAACATTAAAGTTAAGTTTTGTAAGGGCAGGGATTACATCTTAATATTTTATACTAGCTCTGAGTACTGCATATTGTTAATGGCAGTGATTAATTAATGTTTGTATGACAATTCAGAGTTCTTAAAAAGCATTCATGTAGATGTTAATTTTATTTACTAGAAAACCTCTAAGGGGAGGGATATAATAGATGTTCCTACACTCAAGTCTCACCAAAAAGAAGAAGGAAGAGGAGGAGGGGGAGGGCCTGTAACTTGCATTTGAATTTCCTAACTCAAAATTTGATTAAATTTCCATTAAATTTTATCACACAAAATCAATCCAGTGCTGGATTCCCATAATAAATAATTTCCATTTAAATGTTATGGCTTTGAGAGGTAAGTTACTTCAGTCAAGCATCCATTATTCAAATATTAATTCAAATGTATTATGTATATGCAAATAATTCAGAAGAGAGTTACACATATATACAAATCTACTCAAAATCTTATATTATGGTCACAGTGTTATCTCAGTTACTTATATCAAGCAGTTTCCAGTTGAAAATTCTGTTTTCCTCCTCAAATAATTTTAATGTATTTAAAGAGCAACTTTTGATGTGCATACCCAGTATTTATTAATGTTACCTTTTTACTTTCTAAGTTTTGTTTTGTTTTGTTTTTATCAGAACACTTTTATAAAAGCTCAGTCATAATACTGATTTTGAGCTCCCTCATATAAGTAGCAGTCACTCCAGTGAAAAGTCACTACCCACCCACCCTAGTAATTCAATCAATATAAAGCAAAGAAAATATATTCTTCAAAGTTCCCACAGGCATGTTTTATTTCTTTTGCTTTTCTCATATCCCTTACAGACCTTGGGTTTCCCTTTTTAAAATATACTAGAAAACTGCTAACCATGGTCAACAAGGATGGAAGCATCTACTGTGTATGTTGCCTTTATCTGGAGCTCTTGACAGTTAGTCCACACATTGATTTAAATTTCCTGGTCATGTTACTCAACTCTAAATAAGGTAGTTTTAACAGATTAACTCTAAACTTCTTTCCAGCTCTAATACTCTGATGCTTTTAAGTTGAGGCATAGTTTTCATATGTAGAAATGAATGTTTAGGATTTAACTACTTTATAATCAGAACATAAGTTTGAATACAGCAAGCAAAGCATAACTTTCTTCAGGCTGTATTCATAGAAATAAATTATCAAGGGAAAATAGTTATTCACTTTTATAGAATATTATGATCAGTGCTGCTTTCTAAACTTCAAATGTAATCACCATTCCATGCTTCTGCTTCAAGTTCATTGGCTCATATCATTACAAGGGAAGTGGAAAGTGGTCTTCTATAGGACATCAAATAAGTATCACCAAAATTCAGTAATTCACTCCCTTGATTCTTACTTGGATTTCCAGATTTCTTGTTCTGTAGCTTGTACAACTGTGATACTCTAAAATCATCATTTGATACTCTAAAATCATCATTTTTCTTCAGAACAATAATGCTTACCATGTGGACCTCTGACTTACATTTTGGGGATGTATTTTATTTTCTCTCCTTCAATTTTTTTCCCTCAATTTTAGTTAATCTGTAGTGTTTCCTGTACCAGATTCTATGAGCAGTTTTTTTAAACTAAAACCTCATTTTATTCAGTGCCCTGTATCTGTGAGGTGAATTTTTTTTCTCAGCAGTTTTTGGCAAAACATTGGCAATTTCAATACCCTTATCTATTTTATCTGTTTCTCTTTAGGTATTTAACTCCCAATGTTTCTTCTCAGTCACAACCATTATATTTCAACTTTTCTGGGTTTTGGCCAAGGAAAAAGTACCCATAGGATAACCGTAGGGAACAGGATATCCAAGTGTATTCTTCGTTAGTAGAAGTCCAATAATTGACAAATTATAGCATTTGGGTAAGGTAGGCTACAGGAAATAAACGTGGTTTTTTTTTTAGTCCAAATGGAGTTTCCTCTATTTAGGACAACATCAAGATTATTTGACCCACTGGGAGAAAAACGAACTTTCCAAGAACTGCTGCACATTCATCCAGCTTGCTGTAGTATAAAAGTTTTGACTTCTAAAAACTGTCTGTCCTTGGTATCAAGGAAAATGCAATAGAGAGAAAGCCAGTTACACTTGTATAGTCCAATAAGACTTTACCCTATTAAAGATATCCAATAAAGGCCAGTGTTTCAACAGTGAAAAGGCAAATATTCATCAAGTCAACTTTATTATTACCTTCAGCTTGACTAAACTTTAGACAGATTTTTCTTCCCTAACACTAGGCCCCCTAACTTCCCTTTTCTTAAAGTATTGAGCTTGTAATTGTAAATTCTTTTTCTTTCCCTGTGAGATATAAATTTTCTTCCAGACTCTTGCCTGTTATACAATGCAGGAATATCCTTCTCCAAAGAGCCATCCCTTTGGACTTTAATCATCATGAATGATACCCCTGTCTCCCAATCTCTGTGGTAGGATAGACAGAAGCCCAAGTTTAATAACCTCCAGTTAGCAATCACAGATGACATAATCACACTGACCAATCTCCCTGTTAATGCCCTAGAGTAATTCTCACTCACTCACCCCAGTGCCTACAAATTGTCCTTTTAATTCACTGGAATGGAGATCAATCTCTCCCTTCCATTATAGTAATTCAGTGCAATTTTCCTTTGACAGTATCAGTCCTTTATGAGAAGCCAATAAGTGAATGGTGGAAGAAAGTTGAAGGATCCACTAAATTCACTCTCTCATTGCCATGGGGGGGGGAGGGTGAGCACATAAATGTTTTGTGAAAAACAGGAGGAACAGAATGCTCTTTTCTTCCCTCAGTTTCCAACAACTCTGTTTATCCTTTATTTTCCTTTAGTGAAACACAACCTAAATGCCCTGACATATAGGAAAGAGAACATGGTTATACAATTAAATATCATGACTTTTTTAGAATGTTTTAACTTATTGGGGGAAAGAAGGAGATTCAGTAGTCTACATGCTTAAAAAAATCAATATTTAAGGATTTGGAAAGAGAAAGGTCCCATGAAAAAATTATTCATGTCTGTTTTATGTGATCCCAGAGAACAGTGCCAAGACAAATATATATAAGTTAAAATTTTAAAAAATCATTTTAATAGAAAGAACTTTCCAAAATCCTGAATGGTTCAAAGATAGAATAAGTTCAACAGATTTGGAATGCAGTGAGTGCACTGTCAAGAGATATGAAGACACAGTGGTTTCAAGAAGTCTTTATGAGATATTGAGAGATACTTCAAACACTGCAGGCACATAAAGGAAGTCAAAGGTGTGACTTTTCCATCCAGTCTTGATTTTTTCTCTATTTTATTTATCATAAAGATAATTGTTTATTTTAAATATGAAGAATAAACTCATATAAAATTGACAGGAGTACAGTATAAAAGATATTTTATACCAAATAAAAATTAGTTTAATTTAAATACACCAACATGGATACACATCACAAACACTCAAACACACAATAAAGGCAATTTCCCTCAATGAAGAAGTTTTTCTCAAAATATATATTAATAAATAATGAATGTGTGTTTGAACATAGTGTTAATATCAAAGCAGACAGTTACATTACTGTGTATTCTCTGTCAGCTACCCAGAGTCCTTGCAAGGATGAAAGAAACATACTTTTTTGTTGCTGCATCCTTTATGGTCATTAATAGCATTTTAAACCCCAAGTGCTGCATCTCAAAATCCTTTTCTTCACTTTGCCTTCTTAACTGCATCTTTCACCTCAAAGCTAGTTTACGCTATATGTCACAGGAAACATAAAGTTGACCAATGACCTTAAGAAATTCAGAAATGGTGTAATCTTTGATTTTCAAAATAGATTAAAATAGGACGACTTCAGATGCCCATGCTGAATAACTCCTCTGGGAAGCTCAGCCTGTGACTATTAGTATGATTTGTCCACCATATTGGGCTATGAGAAGATTGTCAATTGCCATGCAGAGTATACTTTGCATAAACCTTCTGTGAAATGTATTATAGCTTCAGCAGCTGAATAGAAAATGACCAGATATTTTTTGGTAACCAAAAAGAAGAGGTCAGAAACTGCAGTGATATCATGAAGGCCCAAAGCGAGGTTATAAATCCAAACCAAACAAACTTCTAAAATTCATAAGATTTATTAAGATTCACAGGTATAAGCTTACCCTGTGCATAAGCATTCATTCATTCCCTGACTCTTAATAGCTGAAGCAGACTGGATGCAGCAGGCTCAACGACATTTCAAACACTGAATGAGGCAGGCAAAACCTGGGTTGTGTATTACTGAGAGAAAGTTGTGATAATATCTTCATCAAATAATACCATTTCTTATTGTTTGATTATTCTCTATATGACATTATATAAAGAATATATAATCATAAAGCAAAGGAAATATTTTAACATTTCTAATGTCATGTGGCTTTCTATACAGACAGGAATATTGTCATGCATCATTTTACTATAATATATTCATGTCTTAAAAACCTAGTTGGATATAAATAGTGTGGTTTGAATGTAAAGAATTATTTAACTAATCTAATAAAAAGTTGATGTTTCAAAAAAACACAAAAGAATAGGTTGAATAAAAAGTGATATTTTGTTCCTGAAGGGTCCTGCCTTAAGTGTTTTCTCATTTGCTTTCCATCAAAATAAAAGTGAATGTACCTTGGCCTGTGTTATCAGCAACCATGACTTGCAATAGAAGTGAATTTTAAAATGTATAATTTGTTTTAAAAATAAATAATGCAATAATACATAGCAATGATGTTAATATATGAGGTAGTTTTTACAGATTCTATAGAAGTTCAAAGCATGGCTACTTTTTGGTATTTTATATAATTTACTCTTTAAGTAAACAACTCTGATTATTAATACTGTCCATGAGAAGGTGCACTGAATTATTCCCACTGCTGTACTGCCTCCACCTATCTATCTCTAGCACTAAAACTTCTCTGTCAAATTCAGGTGAAAATCCTATTAAATGTGGGGTTAAATACCTAGATCTTAATATCCCTAAGAAGAATCTCCATTAATAACTTTGTATAAGATGGACTGAAATTTTTAAGATTTCAATTTCTCTAACATCTAAAGGTTCTGTTTTTTATATATATACAGAAGCAGAAATAAAGGATAAAATTATATATGATGAGCTACATCACCAATGTAATAGCCATGGTTATTCTTAAAGTGTATAATTTTCTCTTATTTTGCAATTAGGCCTTTAAAATTGGATATAATAGTTTTCAATGTATGATATCTTAGTACCACTGAATAACTTAGAATGGGTTTTAAAACTGTATTTTCTTAGAGCAGGCCCAGTACCCTACAATCAAGAAGAAACCCACAAGTTCCAACTTCTCCCTAAGGAGAAAAGAACCACACATCCAGCAATACAACTTTTAAGGTCCACCACCCGAGTGACAGGCACCAAAACACCTACCTCTGAAAACCAGCCCGACTTGTGTGCACAAGCCCCACAGGATGGTAGCAAAGAAGCAGTCCTTAATGGGTACAGGGGGCTTCACTGTGGCTAACTCCCTAAGTATCAGCACAGAGAAAGAAAGGAAAAATATTCATGACTGGGTCGCTCCCTGGAAGTAGTTGGATTATGTATCTACTTCTAATTAACATACAATTTTTAAATGCCTAAGAATCTGGCCTCTAATCAACATGCATCTAGGTGCTAACTATGATCCTCCCCTTTGGGCTATCTGTGGGTCTTGGTATATCCTCACCTACTGACAGCCACTAGGAACAAAGACAACTTGAGCAATAACAAAGATGGGAGAGGCAACCAGGAGCTTAGTCCAAGCTGATCAGTTAGGTTCACCTCATACATAAGACTAGTCTGTCAGGAGTGGAAAAGGTGTTTCCTACATAATGCACAGAATCCAACACAGGGAGTCAAGGAAAATGATGAAGGAGGAACAGGGATAGACATATAACAAGAGAACAAGCTAGATAAATAAGAAAACAAGATAGATACAGAACAAAAGAGAAAGATACCTTTCCAGAAGTCAATATTAATGAAATAGAGATATGTCATTCAACAAATAATTCAACATAATGGTCATAAACGTTGAGAGAGTAATGCATAAACAAAGTAAAATTTCAACAAAAAAATAAAATATAAAAAATACAGAAAATAATCATACAGCTGAAAGATAGTTGTATTGAAAAGTTCAATAAACTGATTTAATAGCTGACTATATCAAGCAGAAGAAATAATCAACAAACTCATAGACAAGGCAGTAGAATTCATGTAAAGAAAGGAACAGAAAGAAAAAAGATTGACAAAGAGTTAAGATAGTTTAGTAGCCTTATGGTACACCATAGGGGAAACAATATATACTATGCAGGGGATTCCAGAAAGATGATGAGAGAAAGAGAGGGATAAAAAGCTTATCCAAAGAAACAATAGTTATAACTACCCTAACATGGGAAAACAAATAGGTTTCCAAATCCAGAAAGTCTACAAAATACCAAACAAAATGAAGCTAAGGAGACCCATACCAACACATGTAATGAAATTGTGAAAAGTTAAATGAAAAGAGAGAATCTTAAAAGGAAAAAGAGTGAAAATGTTTTTTTTTTTAATTAAAAAAAAAGCCTGTTGTTTACAAGAGAATCCCATAATACTATTCACAGATTTTCAGCAGAAACTTTGAAGGTCAGGAGGCTAATATATTCAAAATGCTGAAAGAAAGAAAAAAATCTTGAACAAGAATTCTCTACCCATCAAAGTTATCCTTCCATGTGAAAAAGTAACAGAGGTTTCCATGAAAACAAAATCTGAAGTTCATTACCATTATATTGGACTTAAAAGAAATGCTAAAGGAAGTTCTTTAAGTTGATATGAAAAGATGGTAATAAGTAGCATGAAAACTTATGAAACTATAAAACTCTCTGGTGAGGATAAATATATAGTTAAATTCAGAATACTTTAATATTTAATATTGCAATGGTGGTAGGTAAATCAATTATAATTCTAATATAGAGGCTAAAAGACAAAATTACTAAAATAACTATAACGACAGTAATTTTTAATGGATGCATAGTCAAAAAGTTACAAATTGTGCCATTAAAACAAAATGTAGGAGAAAGTGCAAAAATGGGGAAATTTTGTATGCTTTAAAGTTAAGTTGATACCAGCTTAAAAGAGACTGTAATTATTACAGGCCTTATATAATGATAAGGTAAAAACCCATAATATATAAACAGAAGATAAAGAGATGGGAATCCAAACATACCACTACAGAAAATGATCAAATCACAAAGATATCATGAGAGAGGGAAAGGAACAAAGAACTTATGTAACAGTCAGAAAGCAATAAACCAGATGGCAATAATAAATCCTTAACTATTAATAACTGCTCATTAAAATTTCTATCAAAATATACAGAGTGGCTGAGTGGCTAATAAATAATAAGACATAAGACAGGGACTTCAGCTCTAAGAACATACACTGATTGAATGTGAAGAGACAGAAAAATTTAACAAAAATAGAAGCAAAAAGAAAGTAGGGTTATGCTGCATGATAAAGAAACTGAAAGAATATATGTTTGTAACCTTAGATATAAGGGACAATGTCTAAAGAGACATTGTCTGAAAACATATCCACAAAAATAGCCCCATAAATTTTAAAAGGGATATACACATAAATGTCTATTTCAACTATATAGCCAACTATATTTACTATAATTATAGTAAATATATCAACTATATTTACTTAAACATTGAGAACATAAATATCAATCAATATGAAATATTTGACTCATAATTGAAGAATATTTTAGATTTTCATGTTCTGACATGAAAAGATTCCCATGATACATTTTATGAGAAAAGAATGCTACAAAAATAACATGTGCAATATGACCTAAATTTTGTTTAAAAAAAGAAAAAAACTAATAATAACATATTAATATATTTTTTAGAATTATTAAACAAAAATCATATAAGAATGATTAACTTCAAAATAGGGAGTAGACTTTGGACAATTTAAAATTGTTCTGCATTATGTAATTTTATATGATTTGAATTTTTAAAATTCTGACTTACTTTTTAATCAGAGAAAAATATCTATATGAGCTTTACATTCTATTCTTACTCGATATAATGTAATAATAAAAGTCCTGTTCTGCCAAATGAATAAGACTTGTCATGTGGAAATGAGATAACATATGAAAGAGTTTTGGCAAGCATAATGTACTTTGCTAATACCACATAAGGAGGCTCTTAGCTAGGAATCTACAGTGCTTGTGTAATTGGAAATGGATAAAGATTGGTGCCATGTACCTATCTTTTTATATTTGCAAAATATAAATCTATTCCTGGATCATCTACCCAAAATACTAGTTGTTAAGAAAAATTATACAATTGTGAATAGTTAAGACAAAATTAAATGCTACAAAATATTGCAGTTTAGAACAGACAGCCAAGATGAACTATATTGATGGTTTCCAAAGAAGAGACTTTGAGAAAAACCTTACTTCTTTGAATAGATTTGTGGCCATATTTAAATTTCATTAATTTCCCAAATAAAGTTCTGCATAGCTATTTTATTAAATTCAGGATTTGATTAATATTTAATCTTGTCATTTAGTTTGCATGTCCTTTTTGTCTTCATTAATGGAAGAGTTTTCTCATTTTTAGTTATTGCTTATTTTTCCTCTTTTTTTATTACACTGAAATTTTGAAGAAGTCAAGCCAGTTGGTTTCTAGATGTCCCTTGGTTTAGACTTGTCTATTTTACTCATGATTGGGTTCAAGTTGAACATTTTGTAGTGAAGTGAATAGTTAATGCTTTTTCTTTCTTGGTGACTTACATCTAGATGTATATGATGTCATTCTTACACATTTTAGATAATGCTGAGTACTTTAAGATGATGTTCATCTGCTTTTTTTCAATGTGAAATGCATTCTGTATGCAATTAATAAGTGTCCTTATGGAATATTTGGATTTTTTGCAATGGAATAGAATGTTACAACATAAGTCAGTGCATGTTTATTGAAATTAAAAATAAGCAAACACACAGGAATAGATTAAATAGATTGATTCAGAGAAAACTGGAAAGATTGGCTAGGGCCTTATTGTGGAAGGGTTTTGAGTCCACAGCTATTTGCTTTTAATTTTGTAGTCAAAGATAACTTGAAATATTAGCAATAAAGCAGTTACGGTATGGTATAGCAAATGTAGTTTAAATATTTGTTATTAGGTAATGAACTGAATATGCAATAGGAGCTGATATTAGAAATATCTGTAGGAGTTTTGATTAAAATAGATAAATAGATATTTGTGCTTAATGTGAATAAACAGAAATTGACATATAAATTTAAGCCTGGATAACAAAGACTGAAGGCATCATTCATTTTTTAATCAGTAGGAATGGGGTTTAAGAAGAATATAATTACTGATCAGTTTTAGTCAAGTTACATCACAGATGACTGCATGCCAAATACATTGAAGAAAAAGAGTAAGTGGTGACTCTTACCCACAGCAACAGGAGTTCAGGGTCATCAAAGTAGATTTGAGTGTAATTCAAATACAGATGAATTTGGAACCATGGATTATGTGATTATGTACTATGAAGCCAGAATGATAAAAAGAAAGATAAAAATTAGATCAGTGATCCTTGGGCACAATCCTCAGTGAGTTGCTGTTTTGGAAAGAACAGCAACAGATGGAAACAAAACAAAATGAAAGAAACCCTTCAAAGGAAGAAATATCTAATCGTGCTATAATATTACAAAAATGTAATGAAGGAAGGTGGGAATTTTAATAAGTGTGGTGTTGACAAATCAACGATTCAATTGATGAAAAGAATTAAGGAAAATAATGAAGGAGAAAATTTAAACAAGCAGGAGATACTGTTGAGTTCTGAGGAGCTATTATGATAATGAGAGAAATGGGAGAAAACCCTGGACTCAAAGATAATAGGAGATAATTAATAATGTGAAAAACAAAGAGGGTGCTGGGAATTAGTATTTACTTTGGAAAGAACTGTCAGTTATAGGTATCATTCACATTAAAATTGTATGACTTGAAAATGCTCAGAATATTCTGATAAATGTGTCTGTATACATTCCCATTTTACAAACCTTTATGAATCTGTATATTTTGTGCAAAAGCAGTACAGAAAGCAGTGTGTTGATGTCCACTTGATGTATGTATTCAAGGGTCAGACATGTCCCTCATGCTTTCAGTTGGATCTCAGTAGGCTGAGTCCCCTTGTCTGTGTTATACAAAGGAGCCCAGATCTCCCCATTTGTTACTCTGCTCTGTGCATCACTATGGTTACTACACATGATTGTTAAGCTTCTCACATAACATTTATAGATTGTACAATGGGATTCCAGGAAGGAAACACAAATTGTTAATGCGTGCTTACAGAACATGAAGTCAGGCTGACAATCTTCATCTAGGTATGAATCAGGTCTTTTCGGGTTAAGCATTTAATATAGGAATAATGAGGCTCTCTAATTCCTAGGAGCTTTCTGCAATCTTTATCTCCACATTTCTGAATATTCAATAACCATTCTCTGTTCTCAAATTATCATACTTTTAACAAAGTTTTATTTTCCACTTCTCTACTTTTCCTCTGAAAAATTCTGAACATTGTATGAGCATATTTTCAGTAAGAAAGCCTGTGACTATTTTTTGTGATTATAAAATGGAAGGTTACTGTGGTGTGTTTTCTTCACATCTAGTGTCAGAATATTTAACTCCTTAAAACATGTGTGCTAGAAGGGGAAAACTATATTGAAGTTGTACAAGGAATACTAAGAATGCCAACGGAAACACTTTCAGTTGAAAAAGACTCCAAGGTCTAATGAATTTAATTAGAATGGAAACTGGCAGGGCTATTTTCTCACACTGAGGAATGGTGATCCATCATTCAAAAGAGAAAAAGATCTGTGGTGCAGGCACCTGTTAACATGGCACTTTTAGCCTTGCAATTATTGGACCTTTTTTTTTTCTACTGCAAAGGGTGAACTAATGTTGAAAATGAAAGACTTATTCTGGGCTTGGAATCTGCATTCTGTGGTATGAACCAAGAAGCAAAATAGCTTTACGGAACACTGTGCTGCTTGGCCTTTTAAGTGTCCAGTTTTTCAGTGGTGTCAGGGAGAGGCAACTTGACAACTTGAGTTCATGTAGTGAGGACAAAGGCCACTGTGACATAAATGCGGTTATATTGGGGTTTGTCAGTTTCAATGACTGCCAAAGGACAGGGGCATGTTTGTCACCCCAGGAGTGATGAAAACTTAGCACCTGGTTCTAAGGTGAAAATATTTTCATCACATGTGAAAATATTTTTGAGAAGGGACAACTGAAAGGGAAAGACCTAATTATAAATCATGAAAGGATAAATAACAGGAATATAGATTTTCTGGGGTTTTTTGAAATATCCCAAAACTGATTAATAATTAAAATACTTATCACACTTCATTATTAATATGTTCAGTCAGTAGTATCCATGAATATGTCTCCTTGTCTTAAACATATTTGATTAAATTGACTAGAAATTCCTTTCTATTAATTTAAGAATCTCCAATATATGATAAAGGCAGAATAGAAACCATTACTTCTGTGGGTACCTGTTAAAAATATAGTGCTTGAAACTATGAATATTTCAAAACTAAATATTTCAGGTGACTGTTTTATTTGATGTTAATCACTTTGTTATTCCATGAGAAACTACTTTATATATATATTTTTGCCTTCTGTGAATTTTCCAACTTTTGTGTTAATTTATTTTTTTTTCATTTCTTTCTGACAAATATTTATCAAGTACTTACTATTTGCCAGACACTCTAAAGACTGATCTTTGCCTTCATAGACACTCAGGAAAGGCTATAAATATTAATCTATCAATTAAATAAATGTACATGTGCAACTATGACTATTGGTGTGATTATAAAGAAGTTCACTGAACAATGTTGCTAGTAAGAGTGGTTATATGAAAATACCTTCAAATTAGAAGAGTACAAGTTAATTCACAAAATTTATTTAAATATTTAGAAAATATCATCAAAAACATTGCAATAGGAGGGAACTTGTTAAATAACTCTGCAGTTAATGGGTATCACTCCAGAATAGGGAAAAGAAGGCAGAGATGAGCTGCCAAACTGATGATGATCTTAAAATGGCATATATAATTTATACGTTCCAATTCACCATGTTACTATGTTATTTTGTTCTTTAAAATATTTATTTCATTCAAAGTCAGGGATGATACGTTATCCACTTTCATATGTGTATAAGTATACGTGTAAAACCATACAGACGTATGTATACACACCTTCAACACCTAAACTTTCATATATACATATATATACCTAAAACTGTACATATAGCTATATACATATGATCCTTCATTTTAAGCATATTTTACAGAATATAATTGATATTATTCCATTATTTTGAATGGCCAACATGCAATGACATATGTCACATTGGGAAGTGAAACTACAGTAAATAGAATTTGCAACCTCTACTTGCATTTGGCTTATAATTTGCTTTTTGATGTCTGTATAGAAACATTAATAGCAAAAATATATTTGCCAAGAAAATTAAACATTTTATTATAATATAATCTGAAACCCTTAAAGAATTCAAGTCATTATTTTTTATAATTTATCTATAACTAAACACACATATCACTGCCACCACAATGTTACAAATCTCAAAAAATAAGTTTGGACTCCAATATGTCTAAACTCCTAGAGGTGTGCTGTTCTTTCTCTCTTGTTGTCAGGAAGACATATTGGATGCAAACTACTGGCAGATATACTGAATTGTAAATTATTTTATGCCCCAAGAAAATTTGAACAGTTAAATATTTTTGATCATTCAATACATGTTCAATAATTTGTATTTACATTTTTATATGTAGATATATAATTTGTACATTTGATGTTTAGGGAATTATACCTATTTTGACTTCTCTTTTATCACATCGCTCTCTCTCTCACAATGCTCCAAAACTTTTCTGATGTTCCCTAGACAGGGGACCCCTTTTCAAATACTACAATTGGAGATAATACATCCTTGCCCCTCTTTTAAACTCTATTACACATTAATTTCTCTTAGAGTAGTTGTTTTACTCCATTTTGTAATCTTTGTGTTTATTGTTATACTTAAATGAAAGACAAGTTTTTGAAATTTTCAACCTTAATACTAAAAGTTCTTAAAAATGCTTCATACCAACTATTTAATACAATATATTAACTGCTAATAACAGTTAATATAACTAACAACATACAACTGTTGAACTAAAATCTATTACACTGTAGTATAAAACCCTGTAGAATATGCTTTACATTTAAGCACATCTAATATACAGAACAAAATTACAATAAGACATTAGTTTATAACAATGTCCTTAGATCAGGGGATCTAATACAAACTAAAACTGTGAACAAGTCTTTAGAAAAGAATAAAGAACTTCCAAAAACATTTTAATAATTTTCTTCAGTGCACCCCAAACCAGCCTGCTATATGGTCTCATTGAATCCTACCTTCCTGCCCTTTGTGTAAATCCTTCTCACACTGAGTAGGACTAACCTGTAAGCAATAAAATATTGAAGACATGATAGAAAATAACTTCTGAGAATAGATCATAAAAAGACATTATGGATCTTTCCTTGTTCTCTTTGGATTGTCTCTTGTAGCATAAGCTGGCCACCGCAGTGGCCACTGTGAGAACAGCAAAGTAGCCCTGTGAAGAGTTCCTTGAGGACAGGCAATGAGCAAACAACCTACATGAAATAAACAAATTGCTAGGAATGTGCAAAATACTAAAACAATCTCAAGTACATATAAAATGTTGTTATCCTCATTAAAATTAAAGATGGGATTTTTAAAAACTAATTCTTAACCATAGCAAAAGCTCACAAAAAGAAGATCCCAAGAATACATGGCTTCACAAATAAATTCTGTAACAATTCTCCTAACACTTCCAAAAAGAAAAAGAGGAGGTACTACTTTACAACTTATTCTAAAAGACCAGTGTTACCTTGATACCAAAACCAAAGATATCATAAGAAACAAAACCATAAGCCAATGTATTTGAATAAATGCATGAACACCACAAAATGTTAGTAAGCCAAATCCAGAAATTTATAGAAAAGACTCTATACCATGATGAGTGGGATTTATCCAGGAATGTTATGGTTTAATATCCAAAAATCAATTAGTATACTATACCATATCAGTAAAAAGTATGACCATCTTAATAGATGAAGAAAAATTATTTGATAAACCGAACACTTTTTTATGATAAAAACTCTCAAAAAACAAAGAATATCTATATTCTCACTATTAACAGCACACAAAAAAACTTGTCAGTGATTTTATACATATTCTAAAATATGACATCCTAATAAAAAATTTGGTAATCTCTAACGGGCTTTATCTTTGTTTCCTAGGCAGATTATATTACAAATAAAAGAAAACCTTTTTATAATTTTTTATTAAAATCAGACCAATAATCTAAGAAATTCTGTGATGTTAACTGAGAGAAAATTTACCTTTGTATCAGTACATTACTGAGATGTTAAACAACCTTTATGAACAAATATATTCAATTTGAGCCAGCTCTGACCTCACAACATAAAATTTCATTTCCAGAATCATTCTACAAATTTCTTGATCCATGTAAGATTCATTTTATTATTTTTTCTTTCTCATTCATGAACAACCAGTAATTTAATTTTAAACAATATTATTCTCTTTTCCACAACAAAATTATGTCCTATAGTTCTTGCATATTTTTCATGTAAAAGCATATCCCATTTTCTTCCCATACTTTGTATATGTATATAAAATTGTTTTCTTTTCCCCTTATTGTTTCTGTCAGTTTTACTTTTACATACCAATTATAATTTTAATATTATCCTTAACTTTCCATTGAAAACTAGGAAGCAGGCAATTGTGAACCATCTATCAGATATTAGTATCCTTTAGTAGGTTAGAAAATTTACAAATACAAAATTATAAAAATTTATACTTTTTAGAGATGTTTATTATGCTATAATTTAAATGTGGAAAAAGACATACTACTAATAAACTCAAATATCTGTTAAGCAAAAAATAGCATTACCTGGTTAAACTTATGTTTACCAGTTAATGTTATAGTATAACATATTATTTGGAAATGGTTTACACATTCAATAAATATTATTGAAAGTTTTTTTTAGTTGGGGGGAGAGAAAATTGGAGGGAGAGAAGCTTCCATGTGACAGAGAAATATTGGCTGCCTTCCACACTTGCTCCAACCAGGGACTGTCCAGTAACTCAGGAATGTGTCCTGACCAAGAATCAAATGGGTGACTTTTCAGTTTGCAAGAGGATGCCCAACCCACTGAGCCACACCAGCCAGGGCTAAATACTTAGTGTAAACTTTTGTCTTATATACATATTTTGCCAGGTATAATGTGCTTTTTGTCCAAATTTTTGAGGAAAAACTAAGGATACACTTTATATATGGTCAGTACCTAAAATACTTTGTATCTATTCTTGTGTTTTGTAATTATTTGTTACATAACATTTCTTGTACCATAATATATTTAGAAATAAATGTTAAAATTCCTTTATAATGTAAAAAATAAGTATCTAAATATAAATAAATAAAAATTGAATTAAAAAGTTAGAACAAAAGGTTTTTTTTTCCTGAAAGTTTAACTGGATCCAAATTGCATTTCTGGCAGATGGATTAATGTACACTTATCTTTTCAGGTGGCCAAAATTTTTAGTCAAGACTTGCTCTTTTTAGTTGTAAGAATTCTTTTAAAGAAGTTATTTGTTAAGTCATTTTGTCTTCTGGAATCTTCTACATACCAATCAAAAGATTTATTCCATTATTTCTGAGAGTGTTGGAATCCTCTCTTTCCAAGGGTGTGCCCTTGGTAAACTATTTTATCTAAGTTAAAGACTCCTCAGAGTGGCCACCATAGTTCCAAGAGTTCACTCATTTCTCAGGAAGATGCATGATTTTGGACCATAGTAGGTATATATATACATAAAATCCCATAACATCTTTGTTTATTGGATAATGGAGTTAAGGTTATGTTTTCCACATTTGTTTGGACTTGGTCAACTTATATCTGCACTGTGATAAAAAATTCACTGCCCATTGCACAGCAGTAAATAAAGGATTGGATATCAAATGATACATTTTTGAGAACAGAATCTCTAGAGAATAATTCAGTGACATAACATGAACATGGAAGGCAAAGCCAGTAGTTCATAAAGATTTTTATGATAAAATATATTTTCCATAGTCTTAAGATTTATGTAGATATATTTGGCATAATTATAATAAAAGGGGAGTTCTTGTCTGTCCAGTGGGCAATATTTGGAAGGAATTTTAAAAAACAACCATTTCTGTGGGATAATTACTGGGGAGACAGGAAGTTCCACCAAGGAGTTTCTCCATATGACATGAAGACAGAATGCATAGTGATCACAGAATCTGTTAAGTCACTGAGTCAATGCATGACCCAATTTAAAAGTAAATATTTAACTGGTAAATTTATTTAAATTTTTAATTGATTAGCCTGTATTAGTTTATGATACCAATTTGCCGCTATCCAACCAAGTATGTTGATCACAAGGAATAAGTCTGAAATCTATAATTTTGGGCTAAGATCAGGGGCAGTAATGGTTTGAAACCTAGAACTTATAACCAGAAGGCTTGCCAATTTCTCCATGTTACCTAAATTCAGTCTTGATAGGAACATATGGTCTCTTTTGGAGTACTTATCCAAGAAGTAAAAGCCTACCACATATGCCAAATGAATAGGCATTAAATGCAGGGTTTTACTTCTGAGAATCAACTGTTTATAGGCACACAAGGAAAGATCTATCTCATTGTAGAAGGTAATTTACTGCTGTAAATGGGCAGTGAATTGCTTAAAATGACATGGGAAGAATGTATTACAATGTTAAATTTCATGCTATTGAGCCATGCATCTTTAATTATCTTGCAAGGAGAAATGTTGAAGGTACATCCAAAAATAGGAATTATAGGTATTTTTAGAAATATAATTTGATCTCCCTATTATAGAAAATAATTTTAATATTCTAAGTGAAATATACTGAGAGACTATTACATATTTCTACATACTCTACTTTCCCAGGTGAATTCTTAAAGTTTAAAGACAATGTATCTTCAGAGACTTTTGATACAGAGAGCCCAGAAAAATACAATTACAGATCTGGATGACTGTGTCAAAGAAATTTGGGGTTTTGTTTTCAACAGACTTCATTTCCCATAAATCTTTAAGAATCCACATTAGTGAAATGTCAAGTTATTTTAGTCAGAATGGCCTCTCTGTATGGCTCGTGTGATAGGTTTACAAACAAAGAATCAATGGTAATGAGAAATTGACTAGATTTGAGGGGAAAAAAAGATGCTAAGAATGATTTTTTTCTCATTTCTAATTTCTACTTTACATAGTTGGATGATTGGTGGTAACATTTGCAGTTATAACGAGCACTGCAATGATAAATGGGATGTGGACTGTGTATGAGAAAAAGCACAAATTCAGTTTCTACATGCTGCATTTTTAGTGCCTGTTAGTCACTGGAATAGAGCTGTTAAAGATTCCCTAATTTTATGTGTACTGTGATGGTCACTGGAAATAAAATACAAGTCCTACCTTCAAAAAAGGAAGAAGAAGAAGATGTAGGGTGATACAGCTATGTCAAGTCCTATCATTGAATTGTAAGTGATATTAGGCCACCTGAATAAGGCAGAGAAAAAAAACACGGGATCATGAAATTAGCAACATTTGAATCTAAGCGCTGACTCTGCCTAAATCAGCCCTACCTCCTGCCTCTGTAAAGTAACAATAACAGCTGCCTCTTTTAAATCTTAAAGCTTTTGAGAAGAATAAAATGAGATAATACATGTACAAGTACAAAACAATACATGGAAAACACATAATCAATAAATATTACTTTCTTTTCACTATCTTTCTGTATGTTTTAAAAGAAAATAAGCCACATTTATTTTGTGTAGGTGTTTGGAGATAATTTCCCATGTGTCTCTTGCATTTCTGCACATCTTCTGAGGAAAGACATTAAAAGCTGTGGCTCCAGACTACCTTTTGAAGGATGTTGTATGGCAGGCATCTTAGAATATAGTGATAGTATACTCCTTTTGAGTAGATTGCAAATTTGTTTTTTGTCAAGTACCATAAAGCTGATGTCTCTATTTGGAAAAGATTGGACAGATTTTCTATTTTCCCCTTTATAAAACAGGAGTTTCCTAAGCGTGAGACTCCTCAACTGTGAATCAAATCCATGTGAGCACAGCATCCATCTGTACTCTGCATTGTTCTATGGAATTTGGAGGGATGTGCGGCAGTATGCAAGCATGAAGTTCATGCGGCCAATTGGGCTGTAATAGAGTCCTTTTTCTCTGAGCCGGGAGCCTTGTGCCTTCTGCCAACATACATGAAACTGTTGTCACTAAATTGTAACTTATTAGCTTGAAAATGGTAAAACAAACAAACAAACAAACAAACAAACAAACAAAAAAACCCTTCATGGCCCCTGACAGGAAGGAGACAAGCTAAACAAGGAAGTTAATTGATAGAATCAGGAATGGCAATAACCACAAACTTGGAAAAAGTGTAGTGGTAAAATGAAACAAGGTAATCAAGAAGATACCTGTGAAAGCATTATAAGAGGATGTCACTGAATGATTTAAAGAAGACCTAAGATGATTATATTATTAAAAGGTATTATAATATGCTATCATACAGGTCCAGTTCAAAAATGTTATTCTGATTTTGTAAGCTGGACTAGAGCCTGATGTGGAAAACTTAACAAAATGATAAATCTGTTATTAAAGAATTAGTTCTACAAGATTCAAAGAAACCTGATCACAGAAAACTGTTGACAAAAGCATATTCAGAAAAGATTATGGAAGGTTGGTGCCATGCGAGTATGCTGAGAGGCACAGATAGTAACAGAACAGAGGAGGGTGATTTAAAAAACTCCAGTAGTAGAATTTCAGCTTTGTAAAGTATATTGGACTGACTGGATGAGCTATAAGGTCACTCACAGATGTGAAATTTAATGGTTTTTTAAGTTTTCTGAGTTGTTGAAGGCACACAATACTTCTTGCTGAAGAAAATCCTTTCCATTTGCAACTTGGTAGTCTGTAATGATAATGAGAGAAATACACAAACTCACACACACACACAATCTCCCATTTTATTACAATAAACCTTTCAGCTGCAGTATCTTTTATTCCATATATAAAGAGGTGGAACTGAAAGGGACTGGCCACCAGACTCACTGAGGGAGAGGTGGGTTGTTGCATTCATTTCCTGAGAACAGCGTCAGAAGACAGGGGACTGAGGGTTCAGCAGCAAAGTGCTGTGGAGAAACCAAGGACAGGTGGAAGATGAGAAACTCTCAGTGGCATGGACTCCAGGCAGGAACATGATTTGTGATACTTACATCCTGAAGAAATTACAGAATGGGAGTATTTGTCTGGATGAAAGTGTCAGTAATCACACAGGAAGAGAATGGTGTCTGTCAAATCAGATGGGAAACAAATTGTTTTGGCAGAAAGTGTTCATAAATATGTTGCTATGTTCAAGGGTAAGTATATCAAGATGTTTAAATAAATTAATTAGTACAAAATACAGAGTTGTCATTAAAATTCATAACTAAGTGATTGACAAATTCTAAATTCCATATTTAAATACAATCTCTATTGTTCATTTAGAATTAACTTAATCAGACTTATATTATTGTAACTTACACTTAATTACACTAAGAATGTGAGGAAAGGCTACATAAATAAAATCAATAGTTAATTCTAATATTTAATGTTTTTCTTTTAAAAAATATTTTATTTTTAGAGAGGGGAAGTGAGGGAGAAAGAGGACAGAAACATTAGTGTGTGGCTGCCTTTCAAGTGTCCCCTACTGGGGACCTGGCCCACAACCCAGGCATATGTCCTGACTGGGAATCGAACCAGTGACCCTTTGGTTCATAGGTTCTAAAATTTCATGTAAATCAGATCTTTAATAAATCTTTAAAAATGTTAAATAGAAATAATAAATTCTAAATTCCTATTAAAACACAGTTCTTTAGACTGGGTTATTTAATGAAATGAAGACATTTTAAGAACAATATCAAATAGATATCATGGAAAATTCATTTATATGATTATACTGAAGTGACTACTGCAGAGTCAGATAAATTCAGCTATACATTTCTTATCTATCCATATCTTTCATCTATGTATCATTTGAAAAAATGCTTTCATTCAATTTTTTCCACCACACTGTTAAATAATCAAAAAGAGAAACATTTTTATAGTCATACTTTAGAGATTAGTAAACTGAAAACAAAATAAAGTTTAACCAAATTACTAAAGATCACAAAATGAATGTATGATAAAACTTGTGCTAAAAACTTGTACTAATTGCATTGCATTTTATCCCCACTAATGTATAAGCAAACATACAAGCTCATTTAGCATCAGTCAGGTGTGGAGGTAGGAAAATAACACATGCTGAATTGTTATATCTAGTGTTAAAAAACCGGACCTCTTCCACAACACTCAATATCCAACAAAACATTGCTTGAATAGTAGAGTTTGGTTAATACTGATAAGAATAGTCAATGGTAAATAAGAGGGTGCCTATTACGCTTTTACTGTAGAAGATATTAAGTTGGGCTGAGGCAAAATTTATTATTTTTTTCTTTCTATTCTTTCCTTCCACTTTCCTCCAGGACTTTCCTGATTCTCACCTCTACCTATTTGGAATCTTTTTTTAAAATAAATATTGTAAACTGCCAACCTATAAAGTTAATTAAAAATGAAAATATCATCACTTTCACTAAAATTCAAATTTTAATTTGTATTTTTCTGAAAACTAAAAGATGGTGAAATTGAAAGCCCATAAGCTAAAAATTTTGAGCAAGAGATTTTTTCCTGTGTCCTTCAAACTTCTCCAGTCAGGCAGCTTCCCACACAGCCATGTCTTCGACAAATTAAGACAGACATATGGTTTGAAACATCAATAATGATTTCAAATAGCTATTCTGTTCCCTTTTTCTCTTTTTAAAACTTCAAAGCATCAAGCAACATCACATTTATTTGCCATGTTATTTCAGCCCCGAAAAGCACTTTAGGAACTGAAAATAGGTATATAAATGACATGTTAAATTTGCATCAGCAAGTCAATAAAGTGTTTTCCTATTTGACACATCTTACTGTGCAATGAATCATAACGGTGTGAAACTGCTAAGAACTGCATGCGGCCTGCCCAGAATGTGAAAAAAAATAAGTCAGATTTGCAATATATGAATCATAGTTAAAAGGGTAGTGATATGTTTGGAGATCTGTTTTAATAGCATGATAGACATGGCCCTTTATACTTGATACTTTTGATTTTTAAGTATGTATTCTTACATATTCTGAATAAAAGTCTCATTCTAAATTTTTCATGATGGAGCAAAATAGGTGGTTTTCTAATGAGAGTGCAATATGATTTAAGTAATGATTTGAGCAATTAGTAAAAATGACAACAAATCTCCATTGTGTTGGAAAATCTATGAAGTATTTTAAATATAGGATCTAGCACAAATAATGTACTTTTTATTCCAAATTTTTTATTAAAAACATAAACATGTAATTCTGTAACATAATATCACACTATATGACACTGTAAGTGAAATGTTCAAATTGCCGTTCATCTTGTACAAGACATTTACATACCCTACCAACCACACTCAAGTAGGCTTTACTTCTTCCAGACCATGTATAATGTACCATTTAATTTCCACAAGTGTGTAACCTGGGTACTATTGTTATCCTCATTGTCCAGATAAAGAAACTGAGGCCTTAAAGAACTTAGCAATTGCCTAGGGACACACATGAGTAATTTGCCAAGCTGTGATTCAGCATGCTTCCACCTGCCTCCAGAGACCACATTCCTCACCCCAAGTGGTTAATTGTGGGAATCCCTTAAAACTGAATGCAAATAATAGAAACTTAAATTGCCATAAGAATAACACAACATGATTTTGAGGGTTCAATGAAAAGAAACACTTTGCATTCTAAAGAATGTTCTGTTTCAAGTAAGGGCAGGAGGATAGCTATAATTTGGATAGGAAATGATGGGTGAAAAATAAATGGATAAGCACCCTAGAGTAGCAAGCAGATGGCCTGGCCTCAGATCAGGGGCATTCGGCAGTAAACTAAATCATCATGAGCTGGATTCCATTTCATTATTGTGGACTGATAAAATCAATGGAGTTTTCACAGTCTGAATTATAAATTATCAGTTTCATACATCCTGGATATCAAGATGGGGGCTGTTTCAGACAGAAAGTCCTTTTATTTCGGCAATAAATACAGACTTTACAATGTTCCATAAGCAATAATTTCCCTATGCACCACTTGATTATATTATTGAGAGACGCTGTGTGGACACCGTATGTCATAGCATTAGGTTACACCTAGAGATCTCTTGATCAGCTCCTGGTTTTGAGCTTAGTTTCCTAGGGTTGGAGTATAATCAATCCTGGAAGACATCACAACATTTTGTCCTGAATCACATCATCTTAAGAGGAATCTGAGGCTTTTTCCCAAGAGATTGCCCATGGCAGCCTTATCTTGCCAAACCCAGAGCCTGAAAACCGTGATGCAGTGGAACCAAAAGCAGGAAGGTATTGCCCTCTCTGCTCACCTGTCCATTCTGTTCATTTAGCTGTATGTTTGCTCTGAGAAAAATGTTTCCCCATGATCTGAAATCAATTTAACTGGGATCAATCCTCTAAAAAGCATAACATGACCCACAAGAATAGACATGGTTAAAGCTACAGGCTTCCTGACCCTAAAGAAGTTAAGGATACAATGTGTCCTTTAAATTAAACATTAATTTGTATATCCATTAGCCAAGGGTAATTCATCCAAAAAATTTATTTCTCCAATGTGATAGGACTATGGAGATGCAAGTTATGGAAAGTCAACAGATACTAGGTCCCAAACCAGAAGCAAAAATGCCCTTTGCCTCTTAAAAATCTGCTTCATTTTCAGCAAGCAAGCTTGTCAGGAGTGCTTTCAGTTCTAAACAAAAGTAAAATACAAATTATGGAAAATCAGGGCTGTGGTCTGAGTTCAGCTCACCATGAAATATTCCAGCAGTTATGCTCCTCTCCTTGTTAAAATGTTTTCAACTGAAAGGTACAGTTATTTATTCTTACAATGGTATCTAGTTAGTAATTTGCTTGTTTGTTTTTAAAAATTCTTTCAAAGAAGCAATTTCAGGAAGAAGGGAGTCATCTTCTTTCCCTGATGTAAGGGACCTTCCTCAATAATTTGATTATAAAAAGTAGAGTGTAGCCCTAGCTGATGTGGCTCAGTGCATTGAGTGCTGGCCTGAGAACCAAAGGGGCACCGGTTTGATTCCCAGTCAAGGCCCATACCTGAGTTTCAGCCAAGTCCTCCAGTTGAGGGCATGTGAAAGGCAACCACACACTGATGTTTTTCTCCCTTTCTTTATCCCTTCTTTCCACTCTCTCTGAACATAAATAAATAAAATCTTTAAAAAAAATAAAAATAAAATACAATGGAGAGTGAATAATAACAATTGCAAATATCATCAAAACATTTAATTATTTCATTAAGCTATAGATGTAAAGCATAGAAGAAGCAGAGCACTCAGAGCACAAAGTCAGAGCTTCTCAAACTTACGAAAAACATGTACAATGCAATGTACATGACATTAAATACACTGGTTTAGAAAATTAATGTTGTTAATGTAAAATTATGGGTTCTGTAGTACTGCCTGAGTAAAATTTAAATGACATAAAGAAGAATAAAGAAATGAAATGTGTATTTAAATGAGATTTGATCAAAGTAAACTCAAACATCATTTTTTGTTTTTTTAAAAAATGGTGCATTTAGTCAAGCTTGAAAAATATTTTACTAAGGAGCACAGAAAGGGAAAGTCCCATCTTGAAAGAAAAACAAATATAAGAAAATGTGAATGATGAAAATCTCAGTTTAATATATCAATAAATAAAAAGAGTACAATAATAAATAGACTGTAAGTTTTTATAAAGTATTAATGAAGATGAATGTAATGCAAATAATGATAAGAAGAAAGGAACAAATAAACAAATGAACAGAGAAAGGAAATGATAGTACACTATTCCCTTAGTCCTGACATTGAATTACCCCCTTAACTGTGGCGGATACCAGCCGGCAGTATTCATCACTGCAGATGCTCGTCGAAACATGAGAAAAACATACACATGGACAACTGAGTCCTGTGGAGAAATAGGTATGAAATGGCCACTCTCTCTAGTGGAGAGCGCCCTGTTCTCCCACTCAAACAGGCTTTTATTAAGAATACAGATACAGTTTATGAATTACGGTCTGACAGGGAAGATAAAACAAGTAGTTAGCTTTGAAAGGGGGTGGCAAAATTCCTGCTGGGATTCTGGGCTGAGATTTTTGGGGTTTTATCATTTAAAAAGACTACAGGACTTACAAACTTAGTTTAGTTTCCTGCCTGTGCCTTCATATTCTAATTAAAGAGCATCCTCCAGCAAGCAGATCATACAGGATCTTTCATATTCTATGTCTCAGGCCTGATTACCCCGGGGGGGGGGGGTGGTCTGCAGACTCTTGTCTGGACTGCACAGCCCCTGTTATTTCCACAGGCCTGAGTTAGGCAGAGGAGACAAAAGCAGCCAGGAGACTTAGATTTCTCAAGAACTCAGGCTTTGGCAAAGCCAAGGGGGCAGGGATCAATGTTGATCACCATTTCATTTCCACAGCCCCCCAAGTCCTTCCCTGAGGCCTTCATGTGAACATGCCTGTCTTAGGTGATTCCCGCCATGGGAAATCTTACCCATCATTGGCTAACTGATCAAGCATGGGGCCAGCACAGAACAGGCAGTGTTCATACCAGGGAAATTAAGTTTCGTCTCCTTATTGTCTCCTGGTTTGGAGGCCTCTTACTCAGCCTTAGCTATGGGGGGTTACAGCTTCCTGAGACCAGGTAGGGCGGACCCCAACACTTAACAAAGTTTTTATTCTTTTAACTTGAGTAATTTGTTTGTAAGAACTAAGGTTGCTATTAACAAGAAATGAAAATAGCATGAGATTTATTTTATCCAGTGAAATTTATATGGGATGGAAATGAAGGAAATATATTGGATGCAATTTTCATATAAATGCAGCAAAAACTAATCCCTATCTCCCCTTTCTATGGTTGTGCACATGAGTTACAATCAATCCCCTAAAACACAATCCCTGCTGGATGATCACTTGGTGTGAGAATTTACATGTGAAGAAATGTCAAATTATATAAATTCATGTTTTGATTCACTTGGTTGTTTTTCAAATGTAAAAATTATTAGATCAGCCCTGGCTGGTATGACTCAGTGGACTGAGCGCCAGATACGAAGCAGAGGGTCACTGGTTCAATTCCCAGTCAGGGCACATGCCTCAGTTTCAGGCCAGGTTCCCTGGTGTGGAGTGCACAAGAGGCAACCACACACTGATGTTTCTCTCCCTCTCTTTCTCCTTCCCTTCCCCTCTGTCTAAAAATAAATAAATAAAATCTTTTAAAAAATTATTAGATTAAATTTATGTACATATTTTATAATTTATATTAGGTTATAAAATACTGTAAGTGTATAGTATGTGTATATATGTATATATGCATATACAAATATACATACATATACACAAACAAATATATACACAGATATTACTATATAAATGATTATATACATATTTTTAATACATTTTATCCTATTGAATTTACTGGCTGTACAGCATTTTTATGTCTTATGATCACATCTATAGTCATTATTTACAAACATTAACATAAAAGAGCAGTCTATGTCCAATGACTCCTCCCTAGACAAGCTCCAAGTTCAAGGACATAAAGCACAGTAAAACTACAGAGTAAAACAGGAGTATTTTCAACTAAACACCCTACTGTCACAAAAAATTTCACTGGGTAGAAATAAGAGTATGTAGAATACATTTTTTTTTCATATCAATGGGATAATAATGTTCTCACAATTGCTATTTTTAATATTGATCCATTTGCTTTTCTAAAGTATTTAAATACTTCTAAGTGTATTAAGAGGTTAAAATAAGGCCATAATTACACAGAGCACTAACGTTTTGTTTTCATGAGCAATTCACTATTAGCAGTTAGTTGCTTGTGTTTTCTTTCAGTCACTGTAACAGCCATTTATGAATATATATATTTACACATTGTGCTTAGATTTATTTTGTAACATTAGTAGTATTATGACTAATTTTCCTCAGTGCATTTTTAATAACTTCAACTTTTAAAACATAGTTCTATGATGTACTATTTTCTTGTTTGTTGATGTATTTTTAGTAATACAGCCTTTAAAAATATCACAGCATTGGTATACATTTTATTACTTTCAACATTTCTTTCTATAATAAATCTGCAGATTTCTTTCTAAATACTATGGTGGCTATGGCATACAGTTTTAAAGTATAGTCTCTTTTTTGTTATTAATTGTAATTAGTAAAATATTATTAACAGAACATTAATAACATCAGGACTTATTGACTATGAAAATGCATCCATAAAATGCCAAAGAAGTTTATTTATCAACATTTTACTTAAAACATTTTTGCCCATTTCTCGGTTCTCCATGCATTTTACAAAAATGTCTCCTTAGCTCTGAACAGAGTTTTAGAAATGCATGTCAGACATGGTCTCTTCAACAAAGTGGTAAGATTGAGACTTCTTTTCCTTCTGCTTGAATCTTTTTAAATGCCTTTTACCTTAGTTGAAGTTAAATCAGTTAAGGGAGGGTAAAAGCCATCATTTCCCAAATTCCACTGGAAACAAAACTAAAATCTAAAACAGCAAAGTCAATACTTGGAAGGGATTTGGTCAGTCCTAGAGGTCAGTTGCTTCAGACACAGAAAGTGTGGCTGACTTCTGGATGCCCAGCCCTTCCACAGATGAGTGGTTCACATGAAGTTAGCATCCTGAAAAAAAAAAAATTTGCTTTTTATTATCAAGAGAAGGAGTGCGTTCTGAAAGGTTAATAATCACTAGTGGACAGGTCAGAGCGCAGAATTTATGGTATTGAATTCAAAATAAAAATGCCAGAGCCCTGGGTGGTGTGGCTCAGTGGACTGAGTGTGGGACTGTGAACCAAAGGGTCCTGGGTTCAGCTCCCAGTCAGAGCACATGCCTGGGTTGAGGGCCAGGTTCCCAGTAAGTGGCGTGTGAGAGGCAACCACACACTGATATGTCTCATGCTCTCTTCCCCCCTCCCTTCCCCTTTGTCTAAAAATAAATAAATAAATAAATAAATAAATACATTAAAAAATCTTTTTTTAAAATGACACTTCAAAATTTAGAAACAAAAATAAAAATAAAAATGCCAGGGCTTTTTTCTACATGGAAGGAAAAACAGTGTTTTCTTTTTTATCTTTCCTGATATTATATATTTGCTTTTTAATCTTTCATTCACTCTGGGAATGAGATAATCATGGGCCAAGTACAGACCCTCAGAGGTACCCAGTCCCACCCTGCGTGCTAAGATGGGTGCTAAGGGCAGCACAGACATGCCCTGCACTGTACCCAAGCCCCCTCCCAGATGGGGTGGGGACATGTGCTTTGTGTTGGGCTGAACTAGGAAGCAGGCAGCAGAGAATCTTCAGTCCCACTGAACTTCACTTAAACTGAAAGATAAAATTATTAAGAACTTTTAACCTCCAGCCACAAAGCAGCAAACCCCAAGCACTAGTCCTTCCTCTGTGACCCTGGTTTCTTGTCATAAGCTGGCCTTGATGGTGAAACTTATTGGCAAAGATGTAATTCCGAACAACACACATTTTCTACTAAAATACTTCTATTTCCTGATTAATAGCAATTTATACTTTGATATTTTTGTTCTCATAAAATATCCCATTTATCCATAACTTTTAGCATGGCTTTTTCTACACATAATTTGTCATAATCAAGTTCTGACTGGAAATAATCCACTTACAGTCTCTGTAGTTGAGTACATCTGCACATGTATGTGCATAATGCTATTTAAATATTCTCATATAAATATGTGTATGAATTTACATTTATGTTATATATACTAAGGTATATATTTGTATCAACTGCACATATTCCTATACAGATACACATTCACACACACACATTTCTACATATTATGTAATTTTTTGTGAATATTTGTGTATGAATTTTATTTCTATTATGATACCCCCTTTAAATATTCTGCTGTATTTTATAGTATTATCTCCTTCTATATGTCATCTTTAAAGAAAATAATATTTTTCAGTACAGATTCTGCTTGGTAAAGTTTCCTATATAAATCAGCCACCTTTCTCCTGGTGTGTCCCTTACTGTCTTACTTAAATGTTAACCTTCCCCACCCTCCATTATGCCTCTTCCACCTCTTGGTTTATGAAGAAGTAAAGATTTTCCCATGTACTATATGCCTTTCTCTCCTTTGCCCCACTCTTAAATAATGTTGAGTGAATCTTAAGTAATTAAAAGTTTCCTGCACACTCTCAATGGGTAATAAAGGACATGGTGTATGATTTCTCTCTCTATCTAACTGGTAGAAAACAGCTCTAGCACTGAGGTGGAGCTCAAGAAAAGTTGTAAAAGAAAATAAATAATTTCACTGTTTCACATTCATTGTTCTTAACCAAACATCCTAATTCCCTCACTGCCTTTTCAAACCTTAGAATTCATTCAGTTAATAGAACTATAAAATCTATTGATCTAATGATAGTTGTGTGATACCTATATCAGTCAATCAGTTCAGAATGGACAGTTATTAATTGATTCATTCATTTAGTGTTTTATTCTGTATTTTTGTGGATGAAAAGTGGGCCACATACTAAAGCTGACAAGCTCTGGGAGGTCTGCATTGCAAGACTTACAAATTCAGAGACCAAAAGTACCCACATAGGATAGTATGAACATAAAAATTCCTAAGGAAAAGTGGGGACTTTCAGCCAAGATGGAGGTGTAGGTATATACTTTGCCTACTCGCATGACCAAAAAAAGGAAAACAACAAATTTAAAAACAAAAAAATAACCAGAACTGAAAATTGAACTGTATGGAAGTCTGACAACTAAGTATAAAAAGAAGAAACATTCATCCAGACTGGTAGGAAGGGCAGAGACGGACAGCTGGGGTGGAGAGGATTGGTGGTAAGGTGGCAACTAGAAGGCCAGGGCAAGCAAGGTGGCAGCTGGGGGACCGGGGTGGGTGAGGCCAAGGCTGGCAGACTGGGCGGTCCCACATTTGTGTGTGGATAAACCAGGAGAAACAACTGGGTAGCAACACAGACCACACAACCCATACAATCCAGGGTTCCAGTGCAGGGAAATAAAGACTCAAAACCTCTGACTGAAAAACCTGTGGAGGCTGAGGTAGCAAGAGAAACTCTCAGCCTCATAGAAGAGTTTCTCAGATTCCCACAGGGTCCCAGAACATACACAAAACCACCCACCAAGGAATCAGCACCAGAAGGGCCCAATTTACTTGTGGTTAGCTGCAAAAGTGATTGAAAGCCAGTGGCCTTGTTCCCTCTTGGACCCCTCCCCTACATACAGTGCCACAACACAGCTACATGGGTTGCCCCACCCTGGTGAGTACCTCAGGCTCTGCCCCTTACTACAAAACAGGTGTGCCGAGACAAAAAAAATATGGCCCAAGTGAAAGAATAGATCAAAGCTCCAGAAAAATACAACTAAGTGATGAAGAAAGAGCCAACCTATTAGATGCAGAGTTCAAGACACTGGTAATCAGAATGCTCACAGAATGGTTGAGAATGGTCACAAAATAGAGAGAAAAGTGAAGGCTATGAAACATGAAATGAAGGAAAATGTACAGGGAACCAACAAGGGAAGGAAACCAGGACCCAAATCAACTGGAGAAGAATGAAGAAATACGCATTCAACCAGAACAGAAGGAAGAAATAAGAATTTCTTTTAAAAAAAGGAAGAGAGGCTTAGGAACCTCTGGGAGAACTTTTAATGTTCCAACATTCAAATCATAGAGGTGCCAGAAGGAGAAGAGGAAGTGCAAAAAATTGAAAAGATATTTGAAGAAATAATGAAGGGGAACTTCCCCAATCTGGCAAAGGAAATAGACTTCCAGGAAGTCCAGGAAGCTCAGAAAGTCCCAAAGAAGTGGGACCCAAGGAAGCACACACCAAGGCACATCATAATTAAGTTACCCAAGATTAAAGATAAGGAGAGATTCTTAAAAGCAACAAGAGAAGAGGAGACAGTTACCTACAAAAGAATTTCCAGTGTCCCAGGTTCGATTCCCAGCCAGGGTACATTCCTGGGTTGTAGGCCATAACCCTCAGCAACCGCACATTGATGTTTCTCTCTCTCCCTCTCCCTCCCTTCCTTCCCTCTCTAAAAATAAATAAATAAAATCTTTAAAAAAAAAAAAAGAATTTCCATGAGACTGTCAGCTGATTTCTCAAAAGATACCTTACAGGCAAGAAGGAGCTAGGAAGAAATATTCAAAGTCATTAAAGGCAAGGACCTATAACCAAGAATACTCTATCCAGCAAAGCTATCTTTTAAAATGGAAGGGTAGATAAAGTGCTTCCCAGATAAGATAAAGTTAAAGGAGTTCATCACTACCAAGCTCTTATATGAAATGTTAAAGGGACTTAGCTCAGAAAAAGAAGATTAAAAAAATATGAATGGTAAAATGACAACAAACTCACAACTATCAACAATTGAACTTAAAAAACAAAAACAGAAACAAAGTTAACAACTAGTGCAGGAACAGAATCACAGAAACGGAGGTCATGTGGAGGGTTCCAGTGGGGAGTGGGAAGTGGGAGAATGGGGGAAAAGGTACAGAGAATAAGAAGCATAAATGGTAGGTACAAAATAGATGGAGAAGATTAAGAATAGTTTGGGAAATGGAGAAGCCAAGAACTTATATGTATGACCAATGAACATAAACTAAGGTGGGGGAATGATGGTGGGAGGGTGGGTACAGGGCAGAGGGGAATAAAAGGGAGAAAAAAATGGGTCATCTGTAAATAACATAATCAATAAAGTATGTAAAAATTAGTAAGAAAAAAATAAAAAGAACCCTCCTAAGTAAAAGTGAATCATGGTGGGTAGACACACCCTATTCTATAGCTTCCTTGACAAAGGTCAATCTTTACATTAAGTGAGCTTGTCCTTTGTCTTTTTGCATCAAAGTTGACATTCCTTTGAAATGTCCAGTAACCTATTCCAGACCCCTCAGGGCACAACTATTACACCAGAGCTGGAGACCAGAGAACCTCTCATTTTTATCTTGTTCCCCAATCCCATCTCTATGTGCTGTAAATGTTAACTACCCTATAACCACAATATAAAATTAGGATGTGTGTTTCTGTTTTATTTTTATCTAATCTTGGATACATCTTCCGTTTTACTTTCTTCCATCCACCAATGGATTTCATGTAACATTCCTTATATCTCCTCCTTCAGTTCTAATGTATAAAATAAACTGCAAAACTGCCATTCTCCAGAGCATTTTCTCAATTTGTTGAGATTTTGTTTCCCAGTGATTGCTGTCAATTTGGCTCAAATAGAAATGTAAAAACCCTCTATAGGTTTGAATATTTCTTATGTCAATATCTTTACTTCATGTCACTGGACTGTATTATGGAAAGATATACTTTTCCTCATATTACTCTATTATTTTCCCATTTGAAGACACAAAGAGACATGTCCTCTATACCTCCTCTTAACCAAAATATCAATACTTATGCCAAAATATCAATACTTGCAACCCTGTCTTTATTTCCTTTCTTCCTTCCAGCAAAATTACCCCTTGTTGCAAAAGTTACCAGACAAATTTTCTCTTTTCTATTTCTGTTTAAGTATTGAAAAGCAATTAAAAATATAATTTTATTACAGTAATTGCCAGCTAATTTAAGTTAATTCAGCCCATGTGAAAATGGCAGTAACATTTACATGCACACCCTGGCCATTAAACATGTCTTGCAAACACTGATTATATGTAGTCCCTCTTAATTAGCATAGACTACTGCACTTTGAATTTTTTCATAGAATTAGAAATTCTACGCTTTCCATAGAATTCTATGAAATTCTATGAATTTTAATTTTACACTTTTCATAGAATCAGAACTTAGCCATAACTTGTCATTTTAAGAGTTTTATTTTTTTCTGCTTGTAAATTTTCTTAAATCTATAATCCAAATGTATAAGATCTCTCTTGTAATAGTAAGAATTTCTTTCCCCTGTCCTTATTCTACATTCTTTTTAGTTCCTTAAAAGGAAATTTTAAATATTTTATATTCTTGTCTATGTTATTTGTAATAGGGAGACATTTATTTACCCCTTTCTTCTAACCTTCTTCTGAACTTTTACCAGTTCCAGGCAGACTGAAAGAGTTGCAGATTTGCTACTTCATTCTATTCCTACTGCACTTAGAGTAGGTCAGGCCCTCTTTATCTATCAGTTAGAATAATGCCATAGACTTCTTACATATGTTTGACTTTCCCCCTTAACTTTCTGTATAGCAAAGACATTCGGGGCAAGATAGTCAAGAAACTCTTATAAGTAAATCACTGTCCTTAAGTTACTAAAAGAATGCTGTCTTACTACCACTTTCAGAGCCTCCACAGTGACTGCACAAATACTCCAGCTTCCCCTTATCCCCACTCCCCCCAGTATTTTGCATGATATTTTTTTATTCATTAAGGAACTTTCTTGACTGTTTGCCAGTGAATACTCTCTAGTGCATACATACGCACTTAAGTGACATTGCCCTTTAAACAGTGTGGTAGGAGAAGTTAAATTGAAAATCCTGGAGACAGCATATAAGTCAAACCGTCTATATTTGTGAGAGCAGCAAAGAAGGAGGCTGGACATTTTTATCTTCTTTCTTCCTCACATGAACCCAAAGAAAACGCCAGTAGCTGTGGGTCAGAAGGGGTGTTGGAAAGAAATATTTCAACAATGAATAGTAAAAAATAAAATCCTTGAAATAACACATACACAAAGATGAAAATGGTGAAGAAGAAAATAATAAAGTACTATTTGTTAGTATGCAAAGAAACCTCATGAAAACATTATTACTATAGAACAAAATGAAAATTAATGTCAAATATATCAGCATGAATGATAAACAAAAATACAGGTAAAAACAATGCAATATATAAAAATATTGACATACTCAAAATAAGAAAAAAAATAATGGAATGGAACAAATATTTAAAGATATTGGCACTTTGGGGCTGAGCTAAATTTTATCTCCCAAAGTATTCCATTTTAACTTTTCCTTGCACTGAGTGTTTGAAAGACATTTTTCATCATTTTATGCATGTTGTCTTATCCAAATGCATATGTGTTTAATTAATGGTATGTGTCTTTTATTAGACAGCAAAATTCTTCAGGGAAGAGACATTTTTTTTTCTGTTTCTTTATGTTATTGTTGTTCTCACTTTTGGATTCTTAATGCCCAGGCACATGTAAGAATTTTGAAAAACATCTGCTAAATAAATAAGAGGTTGTACATATGAATAAATTAAGCAAAAATCTCAACAGTGATAAGTAGTTTAATATTCTAGATTAACTCTACGTCTCTGAAAAATGTATTCAAAAGAAAATAAAATGTGTAGTGTTACAGAGTGGAAGATTTATTATTTTTCTTTGCTCCTGTAATTGAGTTATCTTTATAGACATAAGGATTACCTTGCTATCTTGATAGGTTGGAAACAACACTGCCAGTGTTTATGCAAAAATCCTTAAAACATATCACAATAATAAGCAGCATATTATATTTTGTTTATTAAAGTTGATGGAACTTGTAAATCTTCTAGGCAACACAAGCAGCACGGTAAATATTTGAGTTCACTCATTTATATTTTTATTTCAACTTCACCAAAAAGTAAACCAGCTACACATACTAGTTAGTTTTGTGTAGAAAAGAAAAAAATGAATCAGCTTGCATATCAGTAATTTGTGTACTGTTATTAAAGACTCTTTTGAAGCCACAAAAAAGTTAGTTTTATGTTTCATGATTGAGCTTGAGTAACTCACAAACAGTTAGAAAAAAGACTCACCTGTAAGTGGAACTTAATCAACAAAACAAATGAATGAGCAAAATAGAATCAGAGACATGGGAATAAAGAACAAACTGACAGCACCCAGAAGGGAGTGGAGAGGAGTAAATGAAGGAAAAGGGGGAAGGTGCAAGCAAAGGAACATGAACAGAGGGCTCATAGGCACAGACAATGCGGGGGACTGACTGTGGGAGCAGGGGGGTGGGGTTGGGGTGAGCAAGGCGGGGAAAGGTGAGACAACTGTAACTGAATAACAATAAATAAAATAAAATTTAAATTTAAGAAAAATTTACAAAACTAACCCCTCACAATTCCCCTCCCCTTGACATAAAAGAAGTCTGAATTCTGTGCTTTTTTAAAGACAGATAACAGTTACCATTAGAGCTCCCATCTTCTCAATTGGAGATTTGTTGATCAAAAACCTTTCCTTTCAGTGTGTCAGGCACAGGGGCTATGGTCAGGTAACATTATAATACAGAGTAAAAAAGAAGGAAGAAGAAAAAGGAAGAAAAATGAAGAAAATTACAATTCCTATTCAACGATTTGTTGATTCCTTTCATATACCACAGTTAAAACCCAAGAGGAAAAATTTCCATGCCCACCCCTTGAGATCTAGATCTATTATTCTGCCTAGTAGAAATGAAACATTGTTTCCCTCTGCCTTTTTTGTATTATTATTATTTTCAGAGAGTTCAGTGATGCTGGGAATGTGACATTTGTGAACTGACAGTTTAATGTAAAGTAAAATGTTTTAACTGGTGAAGTCACATATGTCCCAGCTATGTTCTGAAGGAAAGCATTTCGTAAGAATGAAGTTTTTAGGCACAGTCTACTCAAGTGAACGCTGGAGATTTTGCCATAAGTCAGTTCTTAGCACCCTGCTGTATTTTGTTCTTAGGAGGTTTTGGTATTTTGTGATGTAATATTAGTTTCTCCCTTACTTGGGATTACTAGCTGTAATAGAAATAGAGTGATGTAATAATATCTCATATGGCAATCAATTAGACTTGTCAAATTATGCATAACCTTAGTTATATGTTTAAGAATTGATGTTATCACACATACATACCTATGATAGCACATGCATGCATGTATAGGTGCATACACACAAATACACACACTTGCAGTCATGAAACATATTTCTTATATGCTAAATGATATGTCCTGTATCCACTGCCAAGCCTGATGAATGAGAATCAAAATGTACTTGGTCGTTCAAGGCCCACAATATGATTTTTAACTAGTAAATAATGACTGCCCTGTTTCTTGATTTCTATTTGGTGAAATATAGCAACTGTCTGAAATATGGAACAAATTTTATTCATTTATATTTTTAGTAATAACTAAATTATGTAGCTTATGAAGCCAGCTTTATGTTCAAGCTGATAAAGCAGGATTTTTTTTCATATCAGGATATAACTGTTCCTGAATATGGTATTGCTTCCTCCCTAACAGACAATGCCTACATAAACAATAACAACAACAACAACAACAACATTCTCTGCTCTGGTAACTCATAAAACCCATAAGTCCTTCAACTCAATCATAGAGTTCTCTCTCTTATATTGGAATAGCTTCTCCTTATTTCTTTCAAAGTATAACTATTAACATGAGAAAAAATTACTATATAACCCACTATGAGGATCATCTAATCCCAGGCACTCCAGGCTCTTTGCCAGGTGGGCACAGTGTTTTCAGTAGCCCAAGACTGTCTTCCAGAGAAAGTCTCAGGAGCAAGCTGTGGAGAGACACAGAGGAACAAGTAGAAAGATCTAAGGGAATCCTTGAAGAACGCTGACATGGTTTCTGACAGGTAGATACAAATTAAGCTTTTGTAAATGGAATTAAATCATGGTTAATTGGAAAGTTGGACCACAATGATATACACACACACAAATATCTGTGTGTATACACCACATATATGTGTATATATACATATATGTTCATATGTGTGTGTATATATATATATATAGCTATGTATATGTGTGTATATACACACACACAGAGTAGGAGGTATAATTTGTATAGCAACAAATTTACAATTCAACAACCTTTTCAGAAGTTTACTGAGTTGTGCAACATTCACCACAACCCCATAGTAGAACACTTTTATCCTTCCAGTAAAATCCTTCATGCCAATTTATGGTTAATCATCATTTCCACTCTCAGCTCTAGACAACCTCTAATCTTTCTTTCTCTATAGATTTACCTTTTCTGGGCTTTTCATATAAATAGAATTATAAAATATTTGGTCTTTGCTCTTTTTAAATATTAACATAATTTTTCAACTAATTTCATTTAGCATCACTTTCATGCCAGGAACTATAGATTAGACTACTAGTAACCAATAAAAAACATATAGATTTATGGTCTAGTGAGGAAAATAAATGGCGATCACACAAGAAATGTAAAATTTCAAAAAGATTTCATGATGCTCAGGAAACATGAATGGAAGTTGAGGAAAGGCTTCCCTGAGGAGGTGACATTTGACTGAAAATGAAGAAGAGGAGTTAAGGAGACAAACAGCATAGCGGCTCAGATGGAAGGAACAGAACACAAGCAAGAGGTAATATATTGAACACAAGTGCTTAACAAGATGTTGTTTTGTTGGAGTTTTGAGAAGAAAAGAAGAATGTTGTTGAGGGTGAGGTTGGAGAGATAGATAGGAACCAGATTATGCTGAAACTTATAAAACTAGGTTAAAGATTTTGGTTTGTTTTAAGATGAACAGAAAAACATTCCAGTGTTTTAAGTTGTGTCATGGGAGGAAGGTGGGTGAAATGTCAGGTCTTTTTTGGAAAGACCCACTCTAGACTCAGGGAACATTTTTTAAATGTTCTTATCATACATTCTATAAGCAGGAAAATAATCACATCTTATTTCATCTGTTTCAGTTATCCACTTCATAACAAACAAAACTTATTTTAAATGATAGTGCATTTAAAAATTAAATGATAAAGCAATCCATTCATGGATATTTCTGTACAACTTGTAGTTCACTATATTTTTCCCATCATCCCGATTCCATAAATGCACACACCACGTACATATGAGCATTGTTCAATAACCATCAGTTCTGATTAAGTGGCAAGTCTTGATATCATTTCTCATTTAGTAAATGTTAAATATATCTTTATTCCACTGTGTTGTATAAACTATGTGAAGAACTATCTAATCTCTCTCTTCATGTATTTTTAATTTTCTGTTTTTACACTAAAAATGGGAACTCAAAAAGACTTGACTACTCTGAGTAATCTAAAATGTGTTTATATGAAAAAAAAATAAAATAGCTAAGGCAATTTTCTAGATCATCAAGCAAAAAGCTCACTTTGTTGGCCTGAATGATTGTGGCATATTATTTACATAGATTCAACTTACCAGATACTGGCTTACCAGATACCAACGCGTGCCTATATTCTTGAGTAGACAGATTTACTACTACTTAAGTAGATAGATTTTACTATTGGATGATTTACTTAAGACAGGCAAGGTGGAAAAATGTAAAATGCATGTTCATGAAATAATAAAGATATGTCTGTTGAATGACAAATGGAATCCTGAAGCTCTCTGGCTTCTAATAACCTTTATATATAAATTTAAGAAAAATAACATAAATTAGGTAGTAGTATCGGAAGTTAAACAGAGATGTTTAAACTTTTGGTCTTAAAAAATACCCACCTGCTTAGGTGAGAACACACACACACACACACACACACACACCAAATTTTAAGAAGCTCTACACAAATGACCGTTTGGAACATGTGGAACTTAATGTTTTACTGAAAAGCTGCTGGACATATTTCATTCCTTGGAAGTGTTCTAAACATTGAGCAGAATCAACATTGTGTGTGCTTGGCTTCCATATTGTTTAGAATACTCAGGATAAAGAAATTAAAAAAGGAAACCCACATATTTTCAGCACATAAATTACAAGTATTTCTGTTCTCAGAACCTACAGGGCAGGCACGCTATTGCCACTGGTTTACAGAACAGGAAGCTGAGAATGAGAAAAGGCATTTGCTAAAAACCACAGAGTCCTTAAGGTAATGGATCTAAAAATTAAATTCCAGTTGTCTGATTCTACAGTTTCCATAATTTGTTGTTTCTTCTGTTTATAAAATACTATTCACAATTCCTTAGTAGTTTCACCTTAAGTGTATTTTCCTACTTAAAATACATAATAGCTTCACTTATATGGATGGATATTTTTATCTTATACAAATCAGGGTGTGAAGAATTGAATATTCCAGTTGTTTAGAGAAATATTTTTCTTCCTATTTTATAAAGAATACAAACTCATGGAAGTGATTATAATTCAGACAGACTTGGGCATCAAATAAAAATTTTCCATTTTAATGACTAAAAATTTGCAGGTAATGAAGTAAAGGGGACTGACTCATTTTGTGATATAAATCATTACAGGTCATTATGGATAAAACTCGGGTATGTTTTGTAATTTTGGTCTATTTGTACTGTGTCATTCTTCATACAAGGGAACTGAGAATGTTTCACCAACTACTAAGGTTACACTCCAAGCCCGAGTCTGTGTAATGACCAAATAGTAGACCAACTCCATCTAATGTGCACTTGGGGCCTGACTGGTGTGGCTCAGATGTTGGGTGTCATGGGTTTGATTCCTGGGCAGGGTGCATCCCTGGGTTGTGGGCCAGGTCCCCAGTTAGGGGTGTGGGAGAGGCAACAAATTGATGAATGCCTCTCTCCCTCTCTGTCTCACTCCCTTCTCCTCTCTCTACAAATAAATAAACATTTTTTAAATGTGCATTTGGCTCTATTAAAAAAGGAAACAAAATAGGGCTGATCAAGTGGATTGCTGAAATAAATAGCATGAAATGTTGTTTTGGGGGCTTTTTGTTACATTATACAGAGGTTTACATAATTTCCACTTTCTCTTTCAGGTGATTATGTGATTCTACAATAGAGCAAAGCAGTTTCTGGAAAGTTAATGAACAACTGAGGTAATCAGTATATTATGTGAATATATTGTATGTACACTTAACCCTAGAAAGTAATTATCACTCTGGGATGAATGTGGCTATGGGGGAAAAAGAGAGAATAAGGGAGGCTTGTATAAAGGGATATTGGGATTGTTCTAGATATTTTTCAAAGTACAAATGCCGCCTTTCACAACCTTCACTGGGCTTAATCCCTGCTCCCCTCACTTGCATTGAAAACACACCCCAAATTTTACTGTTCTTTTACCAGCAGAGTGTATTATATGTGTTCTGGATTTTGAAAGTGTGAGGAGGAATGAGAATCAATAAGGTAGATAGAAATAAAGGCAGGGAGTAGGGAGCAAGGAAAGATGACTAGAACATGGAGAATTCTGCCACTATGTATATGAATGTATATGTATATGTATATGTATATGTACATCTTGCCTTTATTATTCCTACTTAAAGGATGAAGACTTGGAACTTAATGAATTGTGATAGTCATTCCACTTCCACTATCTTCTATTACTATGTCCTCTAAAATTGATCCAAGATTTAGAAATTGGCAATTTTAGTATAATTCAATGGGCTTCAGTTAGAAATAGATAGCTGAATTCAAACTATACTTTTGTTTTATATTTAAACATTTTTGGAGGTGATTTCAATCTGTCCCTTACTAGCTTCTACCTCATCCATTTCTCCCTCTAATTAGAAAGCAATGTCCTTTAAATAACATAGTTTACACTTCACTCTTCATTGTCATGTTGATCATATTCTAGGTGTCATTGTCAGATGTTTTTCACATCTTTAACTATATGCTTTTGAAGGTTTTAGTTTATTTACTTTGCTGTCTCGAATTACTACTTATTATTTCCCTCCTGAAGTTAACTTCATTTTTGTTTGTTTACATCCAGTGATCTTTTTTTTTCTTTTCTTCCTAAGCAGCATTCATTTTTAAGCAGTGCCATTCTAGGGGCATTTGATATATGTTATAGGCAGAAATTCAGCTTTGAAAAAAATAATAGAGTAATTCCAACTAATCCAACCAGTGTTAGGAGGAGTATTTTTATGGCATGTGTGGCATGTGTAGTGGTCAGCACATTAAGAGAAGTACTTTATATTTTGGCAGTATCAAAACATTCATAACTTTGGCAATAATTTTGTTATTCAATTCAAATTAACACTTCATTCACTAATTCAGACTAATGAGTAAAAACTTTAAAAATCACGTTTAAGTAAAATTCCTTCCTTCTAACCTACTGTCATAAGGTACAAATGCAGCAGAGCCCCTGGATTAAGATTTCAAATGGATGTATCAGTGTGGCTTACTGTGGGATAAAGTACAATGGGCAAACGCTGCACCATGGAAATGGACTAAGTACTGACAGCAGCAGCTGCTTTAAAAGAAGAAACAATTTACTGGAAGGTGAGCATATGCCAAGTAAAAAAGCCTGCCTACAGACAGTTCATGAGGCTCAAAAAAGTAACTGCAATTGAGCACAGACAAAAGATTTAAACTGATTTTGGTTGTTTCACATTCAGGTCACATCCGCCCTTCAAACTTTCCCTGAAACGTAATGCTTCAGACCCTGCAGATTCCAATTAAGTTTCCTTTGGTGGTTCTCTTTGTACCCAGAGCTGTGGGAGGAGCCCAGGTCCCGGCATTGTAATAGGAGCTCATCCTTGGAACACTGCGGAAGCAATGATAATATAATAATAAGGAACATGTATAAAGGACCCACAGACAAAGACAATGTGGGGATTGAATGTGGGAAAGGGGGGTTGGGTAGGCAGGGGAGAGCAAGGGGAGAACATGGGGACAACCATGACTGAACAACAATAAAATAAATTTTAAAAAAGAGTTAGACTATATTTAAGGAAATGTTGTTTGTATACAGAGTAATGGGCCTGTCATTTTTTAAACTCCTTTGGTGGCCTGGTTGCAAAGAGTAACTATGAGGTCTTCATTTTGTGAATAACTAATGTAGTCTTTTTAGGTGTCCATAAATAAAATTGGAATATAGTCATGCAAAAAAAAAGAATCTCTGAGAGATTGTATTCTATTCATCATCCCCAAAGAGGTCTCCATACTGAAAAGTCTCTAACAAATGACTCTGCAGGCTCCACTTGATGTTTTCGGTAAAAGAGAGATGATTATTTGATTATTGGAAATCTCATAACATTAATTATGGTTTTTTCCTTATTTTTCCCAAAATACATCTGCCAAGTCAACCTGTTGGTTGTGTTTCTATTGTCTAGGGCAAACCACAATCTTTTTATGACTATATATAAACACTTGAAGAATATAGGCATGACCCTCTTCACTTTTTTGAGTTATATGTTAATTTTATTCCTACTTTTTTTCATAAAGACTCGTATTCAGATCCCTTAACAGGATAGTCAATTAATGTGCTGTCATATGGGAATCTGATTCCCAGATATATATTGAGGCAACAATCAAAAGAGAAAGAACAAAATCCTCACTGATGTCTCTTCATTTCACCTACTAGCAGTCTGTTACATAGTTGTGTTAGTACATGCTGCTTTCTTTTAAACATACCTTTGCTCATTGCGAAGACAGACTATTGGCTGGGCTGCTTTTATTGACATTCAAATGTTGCTTAGGTTTCCTTCATGTTTTTACCACGTGAGAACTATAAAGTAAATAAATATATCCGTAAAGTTCAAAACAACTAATTTGGGAAGCTTACCTTCAAATTTATCCTCATTTAAAATATCTCTTAAGGTAATAATTATATAGATTAATGGATATACAGGGTGGACAAAAGCAAGTTTAAGTTGTGAGGATGGGAAACACAGTTATCCTTGCATTATTATGTATTACTTATTGTATTATTTTTCATACAAATGACCATAAACCTACTTATCCCTCACCTTGTATATGATAGTTTGGGTGTGTAATCCTCTACTATTTTTCATTTATAAAGAAAATGCTGATTTTAGTAGATTCAAAAACTCTAAAGAGTTAAATTGATGTGTTTTATTGCTATCTAAATTTCTATAAAAATAAATGGATACATTTTGTTCCTATCAAAATACTTTATTCTTTTCACAATTGCAAACCTTATCTTAAGAACAATGTGTAACATCCAAACAGACTAGGGTTTATATACAAGCACTATCACTTTCTAATTATTAACCTTGGAAATTTTACTTTGGCTTTCCTGCTTAGCTTTCTCCTGTGTAAAATGGTTATGATAATGGCACATACCTCACTGTGTTTGCGGGGTTTCAACATGAAACACTTAGCTTAGAGTATGACATCAACCGAAGGTTGTTGTCATAAATTCCACACCAACAGGGATTCCCAAATTGGGGTGTGGTGAAGAAGGAAACTACTAAGTGCAAACAGGTCACTTTTGACACAGCATGGCTGTGAAAACAACACGGCTGTTAGGAGGCCCCATGGACAAGCCACTTTCTGGCTAGGCAGCTCTTGCTCTGCCCTTTGCTGGTCTGCTCTGCTGCTCTGGTGATATTTCAGTGTTTCAGCTCAGCTGGGGAAATACAGTCTTCAGTCTTTGGTGGAAAGGGAGTTGCCCGGAAGGAGCCAGAAAGGCACTGACTCATTAGGTCCTTGCCTTTGGTCCCTGACTGGTCAGTCCTCAGTCAAAGGAGAACTCCAAATCTTCACTATTGGACCCACCCAATAGGCACTGTCTTGATTGGTGAGAATGGAGCTGCTCTGATTGGGCAGTGAAGAAGCTGATGGGGATATAAAGCTGTGCAACTCCGATTGGATGGGGAAAGTCTCAGTCCTCGTGGTAGAAATGTGATTCCTGGAACTCATTATAAGGAGAGCTGGTTCAGATGATAGAAATACTGCGCAGGCAAGCTGTTCTGTGCAGGAGGCAGGCAGTTCTGTGTAGGTTTCTCTCTGAAGTGTAGTTTGCATGAGAGGCCCCTATTTAGAAATGGTTGCTAGGCTCTGTTTTAAATCTGAGCCCAGTTAACCACCAGGAGCACTTCTTAGTAGGTATATTTTTTCTCAGGACACACAGTGGTAAATGGTAAGCTTAGTTCAATATGTTCTAAATATGTGGAGAGTTGATAATGTAAGATGACAATTATTATCTAAAGGTAATAATTATGATAATCACAGTATTTCTAACTGATACAAGGTCAAGAATGGAACTAAACAAAGAAAAATCTGGAATCATGTTCTTTGGGAGGTTGTGACAGATAGAAACAGAGAGAGAGAAAGGGTCAAAATGATTACATGAATCATATTTCTTTTTCATTCCAGGAAGAGTGCAAGATTACTGATTTAGGTTATAAATGTGTAGGGTCAGGGAAAGTGTGACAGAGACAACTTAAACACAGTGAAGTAACTATGTGCATTCACCTATACGACATCAGAAGAAATAAAAGGGAACAAAATAACATCTTCACCCAAAACAAACAACAAACATGAAACAAAAATAAACAAAAGCAGGAAATAGCAATGTGTAAGAGATCAAACATTTATTGTAGAAAGCAAGTGGAGGAATAGTGACAACCTCTGCAAATGAAAAAAAAAAACATTTTAGCTGCCTCCAACTAGGTGGGCAATTGCTTACTCAGTAGAGTCTTGGGTACCAAACTTTACAGAATGTAGTGCTGAAATGACAGCAGAGATATCGTTTAAAACTTAACACATAAGCATGGTGGATCTAAGTTTCCTTCACCAATCTACTGACACTGATTGCTATAGAGAAGGGAGTTTTAACTTCATTTGAAGAGAAGCCTTACTAGAATCATAATGGAGGTGTGAGAGTGATAGATGGCTGGGACTAAAAGGATAAAATTAATTACCTGTGCAAAATGAAGATACTGAATCTTTAAAAAAACACAATAAAACTTAGTGAAAGGTACACAGAAAATAAGCAAATAGCTAAGTGATTTTGCATTGTTCTTATTCATTATGCTGTTTGGATTATAGTTTTTTTGAAAAATAATTTGAATTTTTTTTTCTTCTTAACTAAAATTGTGTCAAGGAAAAAGCACAACTCATTTTAAGAGCTAAAGCTAAGTCATGTCTGAGTTAATATATTTTATAAGAATCAAAGTGTACAATTTTGTCCCTTGGGATCTAATTTGTTTTGCAAGGTAAAAGCGAATATGCAGAAGGCAAAACTCAGTTTCTCCCTATGACTTTTTAGCTATAATTAAGCTGTCAGTAACTTCAGTGATGTTCCTTTTAAATCACACAAACTGTTTGGGTTCAACTACCTTAAATAAAGTGTTAACTTTTTTACACTTAACAAAAGTTTTTTTTTAATGTTCTTTCACTGTTTTCTCTACTTGCCAAAAAACCTATTCTAGGTATATAGATTTCCATAATGAAATAGCATTTAGTAATTTCCATTACTGAATTCCATAAAGTAAATAGATACACATATATGTTGTATAAGCCAGACTGACCACATAGCTTGTGGGGCCCAATGAAAAATGAAAATGTGAATCTCTTTGTTCAAAAAGGCAAATAGCAAGTCTTTCATCAAGCAGAGTCCCCTCTGAGCACAGGATTTTGTGAGACCAGGGAGGGCCCATGCCCAGGAAGCCGGCCATGCTTGATGAAACATTTGTTCTTCTTTATGAACTCCACTGTTTTCTAACAGTATATCAACTGGAAAATATTTTAAGTTTTCCTCTTTAGGATTAATTTCTTCTGGTTGTCGAATTACCTGATAAGGACACTGGGGGATGGTGTAAGTCCATTTCTTAAGAATATTCCAGCCCTGGCTGGCATAGCTCAGTGGATTGAGCACGGGCTATCAACCAAAGTGTCGCAGGTTCGATTCCCAGTCAGGGTTACATGCCTGGGTTGCAGGCCATAACCCCCAGCAACTGCACATTGATGTTTCTCTCTCCCTCTTTCTCCCTCCCTTCCCTCTCTAAAAAAAATAAATAAAAATAAATAAAATCTTTTAAAAAAAGAATATTCCAAAGCCTGAAATTACTAATCTCTCCTACTCAAGGGTAATTCTTAAATTACTTCCAGTAGTTTGTAGGTATGACCCCACCACAGCTTCAGAAAAGGAAACACGGGCTATCTCATTTACTAATCAAAACTAGCGTGCTAAAAATTCGGCAAATATACAAATGCAAAATAAACTTCTAGGTCTATGGAAAAATTGACAGTGAAGGAGAAAGAAAGAGAGGATTTCCTGAGTAGTCCATTCTTTCTATTGTGGTTTATTTTGTTTTCTCCAGGTTTAGTTAATGAGCGGGATTAGTGTTGATGCTGCAATTATTTTAGTTTTAATGTATTATTCAAAGTAACTACATGCCAACTGAATATTCAAAGCATATATGAATATTCCAAGCATATATTAAAGTGATATTAGAAGGCTTTATTATTTTAAAATTCAAGTTTCATTGATCATTAAATTAAAATGTTATTATGAAAACATTTATTTAGAAATTACTTAGAGTTTTTGGTAACTCCAAAAATCATTTGATAATCAATAAATTTGCTTATTGTTAGAGTTACTTATCCTTTCATATGTTAGTTAATAATAAATTCTACAATTTACATTTGGGTGATTCTATTAAGTCTAAATTTTCAGCATTTTACTTAGTATTTTAAAATATACTGGTGATTTATGGCCTTAAGATGTACCTGAGTTAAGCTAAAATGTATTTATGGAGAGAGGAAGAATAGCATCAACACTAGAGATATTTTAATAAGACTAACAACAAAAAATACAAAATAAGTAGCATAATAAAAAATATCACAGTTTATTTCTTCTCACAAATTAAGTAAAGCAGTAAGGCTTTTAGATTTTGGAAGACAGTTTCATAACCACAAAGCTTTTAAAGAACAGGTTTTCTTCAACTCACTGTTCTACTAACTCCAGCAGGTTGTCTTCACCTTTGTACTTCAAGATGACAGCCGCTACATTCCAGGAAGCAGGAGCAAGGTAGTGATGAAGAAAAAAATACATTTGGCAACATTTTTTAAAAGAAGTTTTTGAGAGCTGTCACAGGATCTCTCCATTTTCATTTAATGGGTCAGAAGTTATTCACAAGGTCATATCAATTTTGGTGGAAATTGTGTTGCTTGGAAACAGTGTCTTTATTCTAGAGAGCCAGACACTTGCCAAAGCATTTATTATCACGACAAAAAGGTTTAATGGATATTGGAAACAACTTCTATTTTTTAGGTGCAGGAATATCTCAGAGGTATTCTAATGCAGTAAGGTATCAAAATTCAGAGGGTAATTTGGCAAAGGCTTATACAAAAAGATTTTAAAGAAATCCAAAGGTCGAAAGGATAGTTATTAGAAAGAACTAATGTTCTTTTACCAGGATGGACTTAAAGTTTATTTGGTCAATATTAACCCAGACCCGGTACAGGTACTAATAGAAGCTTGGTACAGACTAATATAACCTCTTGAGGAGGATCAATCTGTTTCAAAAAATAATTAACCAGTTATCCCTTCAATAACACATTTGGTATTTGTGGGACTACATCTCAACAACATGACCCCAGGCAGTAGACTGAGTTTAGGACAGGACACCAGAGACCATGGAGTGAGTTGAGCCAAGCAGAGAAACTAGGATTAAAGCAGAGTTACCAGTCTGGTCTGATACTATTGGCAATATGGAAGATTGTGTCTCCTTGGAGCTGAAAGGTATCATCCAAAACCTGAACATATACTCATCCTGAAGTTGCTATTACTTTATTACTAATTTTAGGATTGAATGTTAACTACAAATAAATACATGCATACATACATTTTGAGCTAGAAGATTAATAAGAAAAAAAAACTGATGAAAGGTCAATTTCTATTTGCTTCCACAGCCATTGAAATATAGAAATTAATACAAAAGTTGCAACCTTTTGCTGCTTGCATTATTTGGGAAGTAGTTGATTTATGAAAATGGATCTCATTGCATTACCTTGTAGTGTTCTACTTCGTTACTGTGACCCAGCAGCCAGTTATTAAACTAAATGTTCAGAGAAGGGTCAATGTGGAAACGAACAGAATTGTAGTCAGGAATGTTTAGTCCTCACCTTACTTGATCTTCCTGCGATGTCTTGTTGTAAAAGCTCTGTGAAACTTGAAACTCCCCCATCCTGCAACCTTTCTGCTCTTGGTTCCTCTAACACTGTCAACTTTTTCTATATTATTTATATAAGCATCATATTTCTTACACATGAAACTTAAAGTTAATATTTTGTTGAAATCTGTATTTTTTTTCTGCTCACCAAGGATTTCAGTCGAGAAACCTGGGGCTCATCCTTAGTTCATTCTTCTCCCTCACTTTTCATACTGAATTAGACTCCAAATCATGTTGAACATACCACTCTACTGTTGCTTGGTTAGTTGTGTTTCTTTCTCTTCTCATTATCACAACATGGTGTTTTACTAGTTCTTTGCTCGTTTTGGTATAAAAGTTGTAGAACTGATATCTTTACTTTTTTTCAAAAACTTTCTTCCTCCACATTTCATTGATCTTTTTTATTGTTCCAAGAGAGATCTTTCTAAATGATAAACTTGATTTTGTTCCTTCCTTTAGGTCCTTCACTACTCATTATTTCCTCTAGAATCAATTCCCCAAGACTTTGCCTAAGCTACCTACAGTATCAATAGTTAGATGTTCTTACAATATCAGCAAGTCATCATCATTAAAAACAGTTTAACCATAAAGAGTTAGAGTGGCTGAAGTTAAGGGAATCAAAGGCAGCTATAAAAGTCTAGATAAGGGAAAAGTTACTTGGGACTTCAGACATGAGATTATGCATATATTAGTCACTAATAGTGGTAGTAACAGGGAGAAATTGGTCAAATGTGGTAAGAATTATGGACCAGTAACTATGACTCAGAACATTCATTGGGGTTCTTTCTTGCCTTAGTAAGCCTGCTGGGACTTGTTCAGTGGTGGAGTCCACTGATCCAATGTGCCTGAAAAAGTGGTGAAGAGAGTGTGGGGTTGGATTATCAGGGAGGCAATGTACACATAGTAGTAGCTCTGGCATCTTGTTATAAAATAGTTCTATCATCTTTTGGTAAAAAGTTATGTAGGTGCAACTTTACTGAACATTTATATATGTGGATTTTTAATGTGAGAAAATAAGAAAAATAACCTGGAAAAAAGATAGAAGAAAGGGCCAGAAACACTGTGTGGTCATTTGTCAAACTAGAATTTCGAAAAAGATAAAAATTAATAAAATTAATGTCAGAAGATGAAAAAGTGAAATGAAATTTTATTCATTAAAAGATTATTTTAAAACAATATACTCAGATAGTTAACACTAAGCTCTGGCTTATTTTTTATGGCCAATCTATCATCTTCTGTAGCAGTTGGGTCAATTCCTAATATCCCAACATATCACATAAATAATGTTTCCTGGTTAGTTCAACCAGAAGGTCAGAGAGGAGATTTACACCCATATCTGCCTTCCCTCAAATCAGTTTCTCTGCTGTTTCCAATATATCTGTTCTCTCCAAAGCTTTCCAAGAGTTACAGAATTGAGAATCAACTACTCTCAGTATTCTGCTTTAATGTATATAATATACTACATTTCCATGTTCGAGACTTGCCCAAAGTCAAAGACCTAAAATGTAATAGTTAAAAAATTAGAAAACCTGAAGGACTTTGTATTTTTCCTCCTTTTACCCTCTATTATTTCTTTTTATGAAGCTTTATGGCAATAATAATTTGAACAGCCCCGAATGGTGATGCCTCACATTTTTGTAAGTCCAGTCATTCCATTCCCAAGCACTTCTAACTTCTGTGCAGCTTGTTGCTTTGTAGATGTGTCTTCCATTAGCAACATCACTGTGTGTAAACCTTGGTCTGCTCTCATTAAGGCCTCTCTACCCCAACACACGTAAAGATCACAACTTACTCTTTTCTGAGCTCAGAGGGTGCATAGGTGACTACACTTTATCTGATAAAGATAAAACAATTCCATGTGTTAAGTGCAAATAAACTATTATTGTACTTTATGAATGTGGATTTGCATATCAACAAGGTCTATGAAGATAATGACATTAAAACAAAAGATACCAAAGGAGAAAAACTCAGAGTATTTTCAATGTCACTTCATAATAAGAAAAACCTCCCAAAAGGCAGATATTCTCTCACTCTAAAAATAAGTCAAAATAAATAAAAATCAACACAATGAGTAAACTTTAAGAAAAGATTTGTCAAAGTCCCTTAGCCTCCCTTTTTCATCAATTTCTCCTCAGTTTAATTCATTACTTGTCCTACTTTTCTCCCCAGTTTCATTTTTTCTGAATCATTGCCCTGACTTTTGTTATCTCTTAATTTATTAATTTATTCAAGCATTGACAGTTCTGAGACTTTCCGGGCTCAGTAATCTACAGATCACTCAACAGCATGTAAATGTCCTCTTAGCGATGACCTTGTCATTCCCAGAAAAACATACTCTTCTCCCGGACCATCAGGTTATTGTCCATGATTATTTTAAAGATTACATAATCTTTCTGGGTTACATTTGATAAATGTTCTTGTACAATATTATTAAGATATAAAAATAAACATTGAACAAGAATTTAAGAAATCAGCAGGTGGTAGTAAGCCATTCTTTTTTCTGTTTTGGAAAGATGAGATCTGCTGCTTAAATTATTTTTCTTCTGAAATATGTTGCTTGTAGTGAAGTAATCAGTAGAAATGCTCAAGATGCAAATGAAGTTGCAAATAATGTAAGCTCAGGCCTTATGATTGGATGCTTTAGTTGTGATCCCAAATTTATGTCCCTTTGCTCATATTATTCTCTCAGATTGAAAGGTCTTTTATTTTTCTTATGAATTCTTTAACTATATACTAATTTATTTATCTAACTTGCATTTTCATAAAATGTCTAAAGTAAACACTATTTCTCTCACAGTCACTTTTAAAATTATAAACACTAGTACTCTGGCCTGGTGGCTCAATTAATTGGAGCATTATCCCATGCACCAAAAGTTTTCAGGTTGAGTCTCCATAGCGCACATACCTAGGGCACAGATGTGATCCCTCCCCCATCAGGGTTAATAGCTAGGCTGCATAAGGGAGGCACCAGATTAAAGTTTTTCTCTCTCTCTCTCTCTCAAATCTGTGGACATATTCTTGGGTGAGAGTTAAAAACTTATAAACATTAACTTTGAACTATTTAGCACATGGAAAATACTCAATAAGTTATAATCTTATTACTATTTTTTCCTGCTTGTTAATTATCTTCCTATTTCTACAATAATTATTTAGCCCTTTAGATTCTCTTGCTTCTGTGTGTGTGTTAGCCCAGGCACACTTGAAGTAGAGCAGAAGAGCAAGATTGATGGGCTAATAATAGGAAGGTTCAAGCCCAGAGTGATGATGGTGAGGGGAGAGGGGTAACAAAGCAACAGAAGATGTGGTGCAGTGCAGAGTTCTTCTTTATTGTCCTGGTGACCATTTCAAATATACCAGGGATGAGGTACAGCAACTGGAGCAACACGCAAAACTTAAGATGGATTGAAAGAAGCCCTACAGGAAGTTGTCCTCTACAGTGGGGGAGATTGAGCTGTCTGGATTCTTCCTGCCTGTTTTTCTCATTTGTCTAAGTACCTTACATGGGTAGATGCCACCTCCCATTACTGGGTAGAATCACCTGACTTCAGTGGACACTCTAGAAGCCAGGTCTTACACCCCTGTGTTGTGTGGTTCATATAAATCTGAAAAAGGAGGGTCAACTTGGAGAAGGTGGAAAAATAGAAACCACACCAGGTTTACACAGCGATGTGGTATTTCTCCTGTGATGCAGGACAATGCTTGAGGACAACACTTTGTTCTATTTTCTACATCTGGTAGTTGGTCTGGTACCTGGCACTAACTATCTACTTGTAAGATAAATAAATAAGAGAATCAATGAATATACACATGAGCAACATCATGGTACCAAAATAGATAGCCCATTATTTAATTGCTTAGAAGAGGTAGTAAAATAATTACTCATTCAATGATATCTATAGCATCAGTTGATTGAGTTGGTTGTTAGTTCAAATTATTATTTTTATAATTAGTTGCAATGAGTCAAACATTCATTTGCTATAGTGACTAGCAAAACCAAAGAGAAGAATCAAAACAAGGCAATCTAGTGTGATATCGATAAACCTATTGCACTCTGCATTTGCAAAAATGATTGTCTCTCTTCTCTTTTCATGTCTTTCTCTGCTTTGTGTTTTTTTCTTTTACATTCACTGTTGTCATATTTTCACCATAAAAATATGAAAAAAGCCAAAATACTACATAAAAACACCCATTTCCAGCCCTGGATATATTCCCTTCACTGTTTTCATGTTTATATTTTTTGTTTGTTTCTTTGTGTGTGCTTATGTGTGCATGCATGTGTCTGTGCCAAAAATCATTAGGGAAATAACTACAATAACTTAAGAAAGAAAACAGCCTAAATGTCACTCCTATTAACTATTTTAGGAAAAACACTTGTAATTCCACAGGGTAGCATAGAAAATATCTAAGTTAAAAGTGAGTGGTAAAAAAAGTCCTTAGGCACAATCTTTTAAGTATTTTTAGTACTTACTGGCACAGAAAAGTGGAGACTATATTTTTGTCATACGTAGATGGATGACTTAATGAAATGAAACATATATATCAGGGAAAATGTACCAGTCTACCTTATGTCATGCATATGGCTGGCAGGTTTCTTTGGTAAGATCTTTGTCAGGATGGCAATTATGTGACCCATTTGCCATCACTAACCCCCATCTGATGTGGACTCCAGCCCTCGGGATCCGTGTGTTGTGGCTTAGACAAACAAATTCACGTGGACTACAGAAGTCCTGTGGAGAAAAAGGCATGGCATGGCTGCTCTCTAAGTGAGAGAGGGGGCCCCAGCCCCTATCCCTGCCTAGACAGGCTTTTATTGCTTTTCCGGGTACATTACATGGAGGATGGTCCTCATTTACTATGCACAGGTTCTCTGTAGGTGATTAGCTTTTACACATAACAAAGAAAAGAATGTTGCTAATTACTTGAAAGAGGAGGATATTGCAGATCAAGGGGAGAAGTGGTTGAACTGGTTATGCTCCATACTTGGGAGGTTTAGCATAGATTTTAGGAAGTTATTTTAGAGATATGCAGTAAACATTTTCTGCCTCAATTCAAGGTGAGGGAGTTTTAGCAAAAGCAAGCCTCAAAGCAGCCTAGGTATAATGCAGGCCTGGTTTCCCAGGAGAAAGCTGATGTGTGTGCCAACTCACACCTGTGAGTTTTTTGCTAGGGCTGGGTACATTTGCCTTACCAATCAGATTGGTTTCCTACACCCATCCCCAATTGTCCCTTCAGCCTGATACCCACAGCAAGGTCTGCCATTCATTTATGCTCCATTTGTGAGCTTTGAAGTAAGTGTCCTAATGCCATTCTTTGATTCTGTTGAGTTACTTCCTCTTTTGCTGATTTTTTAGACAGACCTTTTACCAACCCCAGGATTAATGTTTTGCAATTATTTACTTCTGGTCAGATTGATTTGGGTAAGAGCTTAAATACCTCAATACAACATTTTCAGGCTCTGACTTTACATGCACACTATGTACCAGAAATACCAGATGTGCAAAATATTTTTTGCACATCTTTGAGTGCAAAAAAAATACACAACTCAAAATTATCTGCTACATAGCTAAATTTTCCAGAAACAAAAGTGTAGACCAACATTTCCTAAACTGCAAAAATATGTTGTACTATGTGATTCTGTCAAAACTTTCAAGAACTAATATTTTTTATGTTAAAATGAGTTTTGGTATTCTGAATACTCCCTCCTTCACTCTTCTTTCCTGCTACCACACATACATTCATAGTACTTAAATGTACATTAAAGCCTTCAGACAAGACCTGCAGGAAAGAAACCTGTTTTGTGTCATTTATTTCAGGGCTATTCAAACTTCTAAGTTCAAAGATACCTGGAGTTAGAGCATATCTATAAATAGAGATGGAAAAACTCACTTTGGGAAGCACTAGATTATATGAAGCTTCAACAGAAAAGTAGTAACTGGTTTAGGTTATTCTCAAATCTTCTCTCAAAGGCACTTCACCCCAAAAACCATCCTACATCTCTTACTTGTGTTTATATAGGTAAGTCATTGAATTTCTATTAAAACTGCCATCACAGTATGCCTTGCCTAGCATTGTGGTGCCTTCTTTATGTGTATCACACTTTAGGTCCTCTCTGAGTGTATGGGCAGAGATCCTTGAAAAGTAACATTTGATTTCAACCCTCTCCTGACCAGCTGCATGAATTGTCTTGATAATTCCCGAGAATACTTTTTCTGGCACCATAGCTCAGTGTATATATCTATTTGCATGTGTATAAGTTTAATATAAACAAATTTAATGATTATCATAAAACAATCATTAGCAATGAGGAAATACTGAGAAATGTTATCTGAAATAACAAATATTTTAGTCCTGAGAGGTTACCTTTTCATTTACCTGGACTGTGGGCACATCACTAGAACAAGTTTCAACTGAGCTGCAAATAAGAAAACAAAATAGAATATTTGAAAGTGAACATGTGCTATGATCAGACATTTTAATGATTTATTATAATTTCTTGTTTTTTAATCTTTTTTTTCCTGTCTCTAAGTTTAGGGTCTTACACACTTGTCATAATTTATCTATAAGAGTGATTTTCAACTGGTGTGCCACTGGTGCATGTTTAAGGATTTTTGAACATGGGATACCTGACTATTTAGTCAGGGGCACTGACTTCTTTTCCCAAACACTGAGTCAACAGAGCAATAGGCATCCAGTGTGAATGCCCTGTCTTAAACCATAAATATATAGGTCATATAATAGAGTTGCATCTTATCAACCACACTACATAATAAGAGTGCATCTGATTGGTTAATTTTGCTTTTCCAATTCAATACCCCAGATTAGGTTAACAGAGTGAAGTAGCTTAAATAATACTGAGTATATCCCCATCCTCCTCCAGACTCCCGTTGATTTCTGAGACTGTCTGATGTCTCTCCACACACTGTCCCTCACCGAAGCCTAATATTTCATCTGAAACCTTATTTTAAAATGTTAATTAAGATGTTTAATAAAAACTTTCTTCATAGAGGCCTTTGAACTTTGAGGACAATTGAAGATGTTTAATAACAAATTGTAAGTTTTTAATAGCAAAATTTAGTATGATAGGAAGAGAACACATTTTAAAAGGATATACATTCTGAGAATCCCTTAGAACATGGCCCAGAGACTTATATTGCATTCATTGCTTAGTATCTGGAGAAAATGTCCATGAAGCACACTAGAGCTCAGATGTAAGTTTTCATCTGGGGCCATTCTTTGGTAGAGAAATGAAATATTGCTCCACTGAGAACCTGATGCCTAAACCAAGTCACATGTGCTAATTCACAGAGTTGAAAGATGAGATTTTGACAAGAGGAATTCTTTGGGAGGAAAATCAATTCCTTATTACAAGTGGGGAGAAAGGGAGGTAACAAGGGAAATAAGAATTGAGACTTAGAAGTGAACTGTCCTCACCTAAAATGAGTTTTTGACATTTTTAGTAAGGCTATCACTGCATTTAGTTGCGAAGCATGCTTAGGGAGCGTGTCTTAAAGTAGATCCATATAAAGTGAATCCTAACTGTGAGTGGACTGAATTCAGAATGATTGGTTGAGAGCAATCATTCTAGTAATGCAGAACTAGTAATATAAAGTCTTTATTAGCCGTGTTGAATTAATGGAGTGACGAAATGGGAAATAGTAACATGTAGAATTATGGAAAGGTAGTGTCTGGAATATCTGCATGACTGATTGACTTTAAACACTTTTCATTCGTGTCTTAACTATTTAGAAAAGTGACAGCTTTTCCCTGTCACACATCAATTTCAAAAGCCCGTGCTACGCATATAAAACAATGTCCCTTGAAGGGTTTCCTTAGATATACTGTCAACATTAGTGTAAGCTTTGAAAACAAACCCTTGAGTAGAAATCACTTGCTGCCTAAATTGTTTCTTGTTGCTGAAATTGGAATTTCACTTATGCCCAAGTGAAAATATAGTTCTTATACATGTCCAGACTGAAACAAAAGACTGTTCCTACACACAGCAACACTATTGAACTGACTGTTCTAAATATCCAGACAATTTGGCCTTATGATGCCTTTATGTAAATAAGCTTAATGTGGAAAAAAAGTAAATGACTGAGTTACACATGTGCATTTTCCAAGAATCATTGTATCTTCAAGGTTTTTATTGCAATATCAACCAAAATTAGCAGAGCAGTATATAGAAAGCGATTTTTAGAAGGGCTCATGCTGTCAATGCTTTGTTAATATATTTGTGAGGCTAGGTTTTTTTCATTATTAGAAAATCTATAACCAACATTAGACACATCATAGATCCTTATGTTGAGAATAAAATATGTGAAGATATTATGTTTATTTTACTTATGTATTTATTTATTTATTTACTTTAATTTGAAGTCTCTCATCTGTCAGTGGTGAATCACAGATGACAAAGAATTCACATATATGTGCTTACACATTTGATTGTGCCATGTTTTCTGAAATGACAAAGCACAGATATGTGAATTCTTGGTTTTCTCATTAATGTGTACTTTCTATTAGGTGGAAAGTGTAGAGACATTCCTTAGCAGATAACAAATTGCAAGCTTCTCACAATATGCTTACTGGCTATTCCATGTCTTCCAAATTAATACAGGATAAAGCAAATGCCATTATCTATATCATGTGGCTTGGGGAAGTAAGTTTTTGGGTTATTCCCAAATCTGCAAAAACTCTGATGATACTCTTGATAAATGATCAATGTAGCTAAAGAAGACTGGGTCTTCAAACTATGGAATTCAGCTAGGAATGTTTTAAACACTTCTCACCCAATTTTTCTGAAGATACTCCATTATTTATAACCAGTGAAAAATAAAAATGCCAAGCACTATAGGAAATAAATGATAATATCCAAGTTAACATGATCACTAATTTTGGAATGTGAGCATGTTGCATAGTCAGTTTGAATAAAGAGAAACTCTATGGAATTGTCTCTATGTAAATAACTTGTAAAGAATTAAACAGTTTTCCAAAGAGTCTCTGCATTGGCCAGATTAGCTGAGTACCTGCAGAACACAATCTACCCACCCTTGTTTTTTGTGTCTCTGCTTTGCCGTTGGATTGCTGTGCAATCTATCTTCAACTTGGAGTCTAAACTGTCATAGATCCAGCTATTTGCTTCATTATTCTCTCTACTTGAGTTTTGTTCTAAAGAATTTTTAATATATAGTTTCATCAGAAGTTGAAGTCCCATGAAATAAAGAATGGATATTTCATCCAACTTGATTGATAGCTGCCTAAATCTGAGCAGGATTAATTCCATTTCTATCTAACAACAAAATCAGTTTGTATAAATACACATCAGAGACATGGAAACATGCAACAGACTGATAGCTGTAGGAGGGGAGGGAGGAAGTAAAAGTGGAAGGAAGGGAAAGGGTCTAGCCAAAGAACATGTATGAATGACCCATGGACATGGACAACGAGAGAGGACTGTGAGTGAGAAGGGTGGACTGGTTGGAGGGGGGCAAAAGGAAAAAAAAATGGGACAACTGTAATAGAATAAACAATAAAAGAATAAACTAAAAAAATAAAATTAAAAAAAGAAATTCTGAAATAAAGGGTCCAGCATAAATAGCATCCCTTTTTATTATAAAATATTTTATTATAAAGTCATAAGCATGTAATTTTGTAACATAACAATATCACACTCAAGCACACTATATGACATTTTAGGTGAAATATTCAAATTAAAACTATAAATTATTACAACCATACTATTACCCTACCAACCACACTTAAGTGATGCGGACCCTGACTCGTGGGGTCCATGTCAGTATGGGTGAAAATGAGATATTCACACGGATTACCAAATCTGGTGGAGGAAAAAGGAAGGCATGGCTTTTCTCTCAAGGGGAGCAAAAGCCTATGCCCTTGCTCCAATGAGCTTGTATTATCTTACTGGACACATTTACAAGAAGGTTCTCATTAATTATGCACAGGCTCACTTTTAGGTGGTTACCTTTTACAGAAAATGAAGGAGCCAATGCTCCTAATCAGCATCACAGAAGAGGGATATTTGCAAATAAAAAGGCAAAAGTAGTTGGACCAGTTATACTCATCCTTGGAAGGTTTAGCATGGATTTTAGGAAGTTGCTTTGCAGTAAATGTCCTCAATTCAGGGTGAGGGAGTTTTAGCAAAAAGCAAGACTCACAGCGGCCTAGGTACATTGTAGGCCTGATTCCCCACAGGAGAACCTATCCATGGGCGTGGGTCCTGTGCATCTCCCAGTGGGAGCTGGGCTCACACCATGTAGAGCGGCCTCCCACACTCAAGCAGGCCATACTTCTGCTGGATTCTGTATATGAAATGATAAGAAGTAAGTAAAATCTTCTGGGACCTTTGTTATGTGTGCTTCAATTAATAATGTTTAATGTTATTATGAAAGAAAATTTAAACACTATTAAGAAGTAGATAAAAGACAAATAATATATGTTGTCATTATTCAGTGAATTTTATGGTGTATTTCTTTTTAGTCTTTTATTCTATCAGAAGCATACATTTTTATTTACATAATTATTATCCCACCATATATACATATATAAAATTTTATAACCAGAATTTTCATTTAACATATGGATTAATACTACTCTTTGGAACCATAAAAATATATTTATCAAGTTTAACTAAATGCTAACTTTTGACATTTTGATGAATTCATCATGATGCTTGTTTTAGAATAGGTTTTAGAATATTATTGCTATTGTTTTTATAATTAATAATTATATTAGTAACTTAATTATTAACTTTAATGAGCTAAACAGTTTCTATAAATGTTTCATTAAAACATCTGTTTACATCTAGGATGAAAATAGTTGTTATTCTTTATTATAGATTAAAAATGAGATTAAGAGACATTAAAATTTTTATCATGGTCAGAGAGAGAGTAAAGAGTAATGTAAGAACCTGGTATATATCTTATGTATTATAGATTAAACATATATTTTATTGAAGGTTAAACATAGTTGAAATAGGCAGATGCAGAGAGGATGAGACATGGGTCAATAAAGAGAGGAAATGAAAACAGAAGCAAACATAACATGTTGACCAATGACCCACTTTTCCTTCAGCTTGTTACCTGATGGGGTTGCTGTGTTTGATGTTCTCTTCCATCTTAGCTCATTAAATTTTTTTCAATTGTAGAAGTTTATGCTTTAGTTCTTCCTGATATTTAAAATTTAGGGGGTTAACTCCCCAAAATTATGTACTCTCCAACTCAGTTTACATTCCTGACTGTGTTTATCTCTCAGTGAATGGCACACAGTAAATCTAGGAAGTAATGTGGGTATCCCAGATCTTTTGTGGGAAATAAAGGAGAAACTGAGTGAAAAATGCAAAGCTGGCATCTAAATTCACCCGTGATAACAATGTGTACACCAGGTTAAATCTAATAGAAAAATAATTTTGGATCAATGAAAATGTATGCATTATGTTGGAAGACATTTCAAGCATACAGGGCTCAGAAGTAATTCTGAAAATATTTTCTTCATGAAACAGAAACAAACTTCTCAAAAATACCTACATAAAATATACTTGATTAAAAGAATGCTTTTGAATAAAATAATCAATGAATAAAAGCCATTATTAGTGAAAACGGAAATTTAATTGAAAATTTAAAAAACCTTAATGTATAAACCCTTGTTAAGAATTAGAACATTACTTTGAGAATATATGAAACTGTAGGAACATTGTTTTTTAAAAAGATGAGAGAAAAATATAATAAAAAACAAGTCTCAAGTGTTTAAAACAGAGTTAATTATTCCCAACAATATAGAACAAATGGTTCTGAATCAATATTTGAAGAAATGTTCCTAGACATAAACTTACATTAAATATTTCACATCAAGAAATTTTGTACAATTTCAAACAAAAGTAATGATCAGGAATTCATGTCAAGATACTGTCAGAAAAGTGTTATTTAAACTATGAAAAGCCCTGGCTGATGTGGCTCAGTGGATTGAGTGCTGGTCTGCAACTGAAAAGTCACCGGTTTGATTCTAGTCAGGGCACATGCCTGGGTTGCAGGCCAGGTTCCCAGCAGGGGGTGCAAGAGAGGCAATGACACATTGATGTTGCTCTCCCTCTCTTTCCCCTCTCTAAAAATAAATAAATAAAATATTGAAAAAAAGCACAATAAAGTATACCCATTAAGAAAATACCATAAAAATTGTAAGTATGAACAAATTGCGTTAAAAAGCATTAAATTCAATTTAATCTCTAAATTTTCTTTCTGTATCAATGCACTCAATAACTAGGACAATACACATAAAGTCATATGGGGAAACTATATGGACTCCAGGTTTTATATTTCTACTAAACTGTAATTTGTATGAAAATGCAATGGGAAGATAATTTCTTTTTTTTTTTAAGATTTTATTACTTTTAGGAGGGGAAGGGATGGAGAGAGGAGAGAGAGAGAGAGAGGAGAGAAGAGGAGAGAGGAGAGAGAGGAGAGAGATGAGAGAGAGAGAGAGAGAGAGAGAGAAACATCAATGTGTGGTTCCTGGGGGCCATGGCCTGCAACTCAGGCATGTGCCCTGACTGGGAATCGAACCTGCGACACTTTGGTTCACAGCCCACGCTCAATCCACTGAGCTACACCAGCCAAGCTTGAAAGATATTTTCTAAAATGAGAATATGAAAAATATAATATGAAATTACCTTTGCTGTATAATTACCTAAAAATATTGTCAACATTGCCAACCAATGATCATAATAATAATTAATGAATGGAGAAGTTGCACTTAAAAATATCTAGAGGCATTTTTCTTCAAGTAGTAAATATTTACATTTCTATTTCAATCTATTTAGGACTCTTCCTACAGATCACACATAGTATTATTAAGAGTTAGTTATGGATCCTTTCCCACATTCCCTTTTTATTTCTCCTCTCAAGATATCTTGTAACCATCTTAGACTTTAGATTTAATTCTGGATATCCCCTGTTTCATGGAATCTCTGCCTGCCTTTCTACACTTTCACTTATAGAATACCTTATATAAGAACCTACAGTATAACCTACTGTTATTTAAGCCAGAGTTGGAATCAAATTGACATTTCAATCTTCTGTTTCTCTAAGCCACCACAAAGTATGAATGATTTCACATCTAAGTGATAACTCAGTCCTAACACCCTTCTGCTTGTCTATTACTCACTTTAATCCAAAGTCACCACACTCTTGTGTTTCACATATTATAACATATTGCTAAATGAATAGCTTATAAAACTTTCTGTGCATTCTCCTATAAGAGGCACCAACTGGGAGAGGTCAGCATGACTTTTACAATTCCAATTATTGTACCTGGTTTGAACTCCCTTTGTCCACCCTCTTTTCTGCGATTGCTTGGATCTTAGATTAATTTCCTTTCATAAGATTATTCCTTGGCTCTCAAATCAATGTGAAGTTATCCTTCATAATTTCCTTAACATTACATTGTAGATTCTTTCAGAGTGCTCATCACAATTTGTAATCATACACTTCTTTCACACCATTTTTCACAATTTGTATCTATTCATTTCACGACTTGTTTCTTGGCTTTATTGTGAGGCCCTTGACAAAGGGGTCTACCTGTGTTTGGGGTGATCAGTATATATCCTTGCCCAGAGTACATACTCACCACTACAGTCATACCTCGATACTTGTTGGCCTCAGAACTTGTCAAACCTTGTACTCATCACAGTCTGACAAGAAAACAAGTGTTTGAGCACCTGGCACTTGCTCAGGACTTGTCACACGTGCTATAACTTATATGAATCATGACCACCCAGCAAGAGAAAATGCTTTACCGTCCTCACTTGTTGCGCGTGGGTCACCGGCCAGCAGTGACCACGGAACGCTGTGGATGGCTCGCCAAAAAACACGCGAGAAACAAAACACACACATGCACAGAGACAAACTAGTTTCTGTGGGGAAGTAGGGGACAGAATGGCACCCCCCCAGTGGGGGCGCCCCGATTTACCATCCATACATGCTTTATTGGGCTCATTTTGCATAATAATTCAGGTAAAGTACAGTACTTATCAGGGGGAAGTAAGGAACTATAGAAAACAAGGAATTCTGCTGGTCTATTGAGTCAGGGTCAAGGGCTGTAAGACTTTGAGGAACAAACTTCCTCCTTGGCCCCTCTCATTCAACTGAGAACATTCGAAACAAAGAAGGTTTCACAGTAATTTACATGTTCTTTCTTAGGCCTGATCACCCGGGGAATCTGCCCCTTTCAGCACAGAGCTATACCACCCTGTCATTGTTTCAGGCTTAGCATGGGAACTTAAGGCAATAAGATTTTCTCCCAGATGATGAGAACTCAGGCTATGTCAAAGCCGAGGAGCGAAGGTCCATCACCCTCCTTTGCTGCAGCCCCCAAAGTCCTTCTTTTGGGGGGCCTCCCTTGATGAGTATCAAGGTACCACTGTATAGGATTAATTAATGATTGGCAAACATTTTCTTCTATATTGCTACTAAAGAATGATTCAAATAGGTAGATAAAATATATTGTGTTAATTTGGAGGAAAAAAAACATGCATTAAATGGTTTGAAAGTTAACCATTCACTATTCACAGTAGATGTAAACTACTGATGGGATTGATTTCAAGAAGCTAAATTCATGAACACTGTGTTCCAAGGCACGTGCTCCTTTGTAAGGACACTTAGATGGACATGTTTATGAAAAAAGAAGAAATAAATACTTTTCAACCATCACTTTAGAATAGACATTAGAAAGGAGAAAGAGTAGGATGAGGTGAGGGCTGCTGAACTGAGGGTAGTGACTGAACTTTTCCTTCTCTCTTAAAAATCTTGGATCCCGAGAGTTTAGAGCTTGTGTATGCATCTTGTTTACAGTGCTAACATGTGCTGAAGTAATTTTAGGTAAAACTTTATTTGAAAGAAGTAAGATGACACTGGGAGGCTAAGAGCTTGTGCACAGCCACCTGAAATTATCCTCAGCAGCAAAAAGTCAAGTTTTAAGGGCACTGAGCACACATCATGTGGCCCCTGCCATAGGGGTTATAACCACTATTTAAGAAGAACCAGGTGATAAAACCCAACTTTTCATGAACTGCATGTGAGTATCATCAATTGTGATCTCAACAAAGTAATCTTGTTTCTCTCCACCAGTATTTGGGGCAAGAAGTTATGAGGGAAACAGCATACCTTTAACACATTTCATGTGACAGAAGGTAAAAATCTGAAAACCTCCTCTGTGTACTTTGCTCTTGGGTGAGTTTGGGAAGAAATAATTCACTAGCTACTAATTGTGACTTTCCAGTATTAGTGAGGTAAGAGGGCATCTTCTCAATATTAATGTTACTGCTCCAATGGCATCAGTGTTCATCATTATGTCCTGATACTAGTACCCAAGCATATTGCAAATGATAGACTGCAACTTTCATTCATGGTCTGACACAGTTTAGGGTACTTTTAGTCATTTTGCAACAGTAAACTGTATGTTTCTTTTCAGATTAAATACCAACTTCTAGCCCCAAAAATAGCTGCAGCCGTTTCTGACAGAGTGAATGGCGGGACACATAAACACAGTTTTGTCCTTTGCCCTGGCTTACACCGTGGTAATACAGCTCTCTCCCTGATACCTGGTTTTCTTTTATTAATGCGCATTATGGAAAATAAGGTTTTCTGCATTTCTCAAAAGACAGAAGGAAACAACTATTTACCAGTGTTTTCTATATTCAGAATAAGTACCCCAACTCCCACCCCAAATCTAGGCATTATTTTTCAGTTACCAATCGCATTAGCCTGTTTGTGAAGAGAGTGTTCAGCCCCATAATTATAGGTAGCTAAACATATGTGCTTTAAGTAAAGTTGTACATTATCACAAAGGAGCATAAATTGGAATTGATTTCATTAAAGGAATTTCACCCACAAAATAATGGCAGTAATTTTTGCTTAGGGGCACTATGGTATTACAGTTTTGCTTCACTAAATTAAAATACCATCAAGATGGTAGTAAAATTCTTGAGTGCATTACTGAACAAACTCTAAAAGCCATTTAGAGGCCAGGATCTCATACATGTCAACAAAAACAAAATTACACACAAAGTCTAAAATTTAGCTTTCATCCAGAAAACTCTGAAATCACATTCACAATTTTATTCTTTGTTGTTGTTAATAATCTATTTTAATGACCCAGCACATGACTCTACTGCTGTTAGCTTCTGAAGGAGGTAAATTATGATGCTAAGTATATGAGAGTTACAAGGATATTTAAACTGTGGAGCCTCTCTACAATAATTGAAATTTATTTCCAAATGAAGTTTTCTATTGCCTGTTTCTGAGTGCTTAAAAGAATATTGTAAATAATCCCAAAAGAATGCCTTTAAGAACTGATCAAATGATTAACAACTTCCTGACTGAACACCCACCCCAGGAAAGGCCAGTGTTAATGCTCTAGGTGGGAAGTGGGGATGGCTAGAGAGGGGGGAAGTGGGAGAAAACAGAGACAACGTACTTGAAAAACAACAAAAAAGGAGACATAAAACGTGTTTATGAATAGAACAACTTAGATGTTAGTCTACCCCACATTAATTCTTTAAATTCTATTAAAAAAAAAAAAGAAGCGGACAGCTTTATAAATATGGGGAGGCAAATAGAAATAAATGACTGTATCACCTTAGAAAGCATGTTTCCTACTTTTATTTTCATAAATGGGATCAATAAACCAAAATGTCACAAGCATTAAGGGTTGCAGGGCAGGGACTGTCCAAACAAAAGGATAATGGGACAGAAAATGTCAGATTATGAGAAGAATTCCTTTACCAGAGTAAGCACCTGTAAGCCAAACCCACATGAAAATGTGGATGCTTGAGGGTAAACAGAAGATAAAAATGAGTGTAGGATCCTGTTGTGTGGTGAAAATGGGCAATAGGGAATTATAAGTCTGGATGATGGCTTCTTAGTAAAAGGGGCTGTGATGCTAAATCTAACTCAATTTTCTCTTTTTTTTGATGTGGAATAATGAACAATAAATTTTCTGCATTTTTACCTTAAATATCCTTAGCTATTTTTAAATTTTTCTGCAGTTTTTTCTATAAGTCTTTTGACTTTAAAGGCATTTTCACTTGTAGTCAAATGTATCTTTTTAAAAAAATGAATTCTATGACATTATTTAATCCTCATTACTTTATATAGCCCAAATTTCATCAACTATGAAATTGCATGCCCATCAATAAACTGTATTGTAATATCTGTACAACACCTTTATATTTACACAGAAAAGCAGTTTTATTTTTCTTCTAGATATTTTGAGACTGTTGTGTAGATTCTAATTGGTATATTTAAGCATAAAATTAAATACTTATTTTGTTCTTTATTGTTTTTTAAATATAGTTACATATTATTCCCTTAATTCACTCTGAGGACTGCAAAGAACATATTGCTACTTTTAGCAGCGAGCATGGAAGGACTAGACAGTGTGTTGCTATTTTATTGGCTCAAAAGCCCAGGTTTAACTTAATCTGGGGCTTGTTATGCTGCTGCTTTGCTTCCATGTTACAAAGACCCCTATCCCATCAAACAATGTTCACCTCCTGAATCTTCCCCAGGCTACATTTCAGAATGAAGATGCAGGGAGGAGTTTCTGTCTCCCTTTAATTAAGCCATACCTCAAAAGTCCTTATTTCTTTATTGTTTATCAACCCTCCAAATGGTAGTAACTATGGCCCAAGATAAGCAAACCCTTCAGGGAGAATCCCACCTTAATAAATGTATTCATGCCCATAGCTCCCAACAGAAACAACACTGATTTCAGAACAAGATAATGTAGCCTGGGCTACTCATAATAAAAAAAGTGTGTTTGTTTAAACTGTGCCAAGGCCTGTCCCTTTCCTGTTCTTAATCTCCTCTACAGTTTTAAATAGAGACACAGTTTTAACTCTTCTGGCCATTTTCCCATATTATCTCCTAAGCATAACTCAAAAATAATAGTAAAAAATACAACCCTATGAAAAAGTAAAATATAAATTGCTATAATCTGATATCTAAATCTATGGAGAGGAAAAAAAGGAAAAAAGAAGTATTTCTTCTCAATATATCAGCAAATTGTTTTGAAATGTACCACTAGCTAATGCATATTTTTTATTATTTATTTGCTAAAGTCCTCAACTTCTAGGTCCAAAACTTCACAATTTTCTTCAGTAATGAAGACACGCATCACTTTATGTTTTACTTTTAAAGTTATATTTTTAAAATAAACCTATAATAACTACCTTTTTAGAATGTCACATACAGTCATGCACCACAGAGATAGAGATGCAATCTCAGAAATGCATTGGTAGGGGATTTTGGTGTTGTACAAACATCAGAGAGTGTATTTATACAATCCTATATGGTGTAAGCTGTTACACACTCCTAGGCTACATAGTATAGTTCATTGCTCCTAGTTTATAAGGCTGTTATGAATACAACACAAGATTAAATAAAGGACAAGAGAAACTGGGCAATCAAGAGCAAGTTAAACAGTTGTCTGAAGCTGCTGCCTGCATAACACAGCACACTGTTTACAGTGAATATTTTTATAAAGAAATGTTTCTGTTATGGGAGAGTGGGGTTGGGGTGGGCTGGCTCTGCTCCTGCTGGGTCCATGTTGGGTGACCTCCAGCATCTTGATTCATCTAGGGAAAATGTCAAGGACAAGTAAGAGTGGGAACAAAGCAAGTTTTTGTCAGGTAGATAAAAAGGGGGGGGGGGGGCGGGGAGAGACCAGGGCACGGGCACCACTTGGAAAGAAGAAAAAAATACATGCTCCAGGGGTGTGGGCCAATTCACCAGTTCTGCAGGAAGTCAGTCAGTTCTTGGAATTTTATGTGTTTCCAACAGGGGAGGGTTGTCTCCAAACTTTGTGTGCCAAATCTGAGTCCACCTTTTAAAAAGATTTTATTTATTTATTTTTAGAGAGAGGGGAGGGAAGAAGAGAGGGAGAGAAACATCTGTGTGAGAGAGAACATCTATCCATTGCTTCTCACACACTCCAAAATGGGGACTTATACTGCAACCCACACATATGCCCTGACTGGGAATCAGACCCCAACCTAGTCAGGGCCTGTGAGCTAGTTTCTTAAATCTCTGGCTCTCTCTTTCTCTGTCTCCCTCTCCATATGTATAAAAAATGTATGTCTGTGAATATATATAACAGAGTCCAGCAGGAAGAAACACCTGCTTCAGTGTGGTTGGTAGGGTAATAATATGGGTGTAATAATTTATAATTTTAATTTGAACATTTCACCTAAAAATCATATGGTGTGCTTGAGTGTGATATTGTTATGTTACAGAATTGCATACTTATGATTTTGTAATAAAATATTTTGTAATAAAAAGGCATTGTTCGTGTTGGACCCTATTAAGATATACACACACTGTTGGTTTTTGGCCCTGTTGGTTTTGCTTCTCTGGAGAACCCTGACTAACACAGTTTTTCATTTTCAGAGAGTTCAGGATTCTTCTGTTCATTTCCCAAACAAGAGAGTAATTGAAGTGGATACGTTTGATTCTTTTATCGACTTCCTCTAACCTCTCAAACTTCATAAGGAGGAAGCATCTATTTAAATTGGAGCAAAAGAGAGATTTTGACGTTCATTTGGCCGTGAACCTCTGAGAATAGATAGCCACTTCTCTCCTTTCTCGTAATTAGTAAGGGCTTGGCATCTGTCACCTTGGTGCAACTCTGGTAGCAACTGTGTTTATGAGCAGGACGTATACTTGGTGGTGTAGGAGTTAGCGTATCTCTGAACAGGTGGACACTAAATTCAGTCTTAGGCTTATGGGGATGATGATGCAGAATAGTAGCATATTCCATTTCACAGTATGAGTCTTAAGGCATATTCTCTAGTACAGTTTAGATATCGATGCTCATTGGTACTCATATAGTCTCTATTTTCTATGTCTTAGTTGATCAGAAATTAGTAGAAAGTTATTAAATTTTCTTAAGTCCCCCCCAAAATTTGCTGTGTCATTAATCATAGGACAGATCTTTAGGTCTGAAGCATCATATGGAGAGGTTAAAGGTCTTTGGTGTAGCATGGCTGCTGCAAGTTAAAGAGTGCTTACAGTGGAAAAATAGAGGTTTATATTTTTCTTTAGGACTTTCTCAACATTATTGGACATAGATGAGTGCAAATTTTTAAAAAGTAGGTTTATGTGCCACAAGATTTGGAATAATAGTGTAGCTATTTTTATCACCTAAAAATTGGTGCTGTGTGAAGATGAATGTTATTTTGTTATTAAAACCCTAATACCAAAGCAAGTTGCCCTTCATCTATTTAAATGTTATGAGGAACAAATTATCCCAGCAGTTGTGTCTAACATTTGCTCTCTACATATCTAACCTAAATTCTAACTTCTGTCATGAGAGTGTATCCATGGTCCTACATACTGATAACCCAGATTATGATGAATTTTATAAATCATTAAGATGTATTACAAACACTTTTGTATAATAATTTTAGCATGCAAGCTGACCAAGTGAAGTAAATTTGATTGAGATTTTCACAATCTAATAAACAATATACTGGTAAAGCAAACCTATATTCAGTAAAGAATACCTGTACATCGGTGCCTGAAATGTCTATCAGGGGTGTCCAAACTCTGGCTTCTCTGGGCCACACTGGAAAAGGAGTTGTCTTGGGCCATACATTAAATATATTGTGACATGTAATCACAAAAACATTTCATAGTGTTTTAAGTAATCTTACGATTTGGTGTTGGGCAGTGTTCATAGCCATCCTGGGACACACTTGGTCCACAAACCACAAGTTGGACAACCCTGCTTCAGGTTAGCCTGGAGACAATGCAAAATTGTTAAATAACAAACAGAAAAAAACTAAACCATGTTGCAAATAAACACAAAAATATATGTGTCACAGAAGATGGTATTACCATTAAAGAGCAAAACTAGAATCTGATGAGTGTATTTAAAAAGAGAGGGACTCAGAAGACTCTGGAAGTATTAGAGTGCAAACTACACACACATGAAAAGAATCAAAATGGTAATGCCAACAGATAACCTACCTTAAATATGCAATTAGTATTTCTTTTTTTAAAGATTTTATTTTTATTTTCAGAGAGAGGAGAAAGAGAGGGAGAGAAAATTCAATATGTGGTTGCCTCTTGCACACCCCTTACCGGGGACCTGTCTGTAACCCAGGTATGTGCCCTGATTTGGGATTGAGCCAATGACCCGTTGGTTTACATGCAGGCATTCAGTCCACTGAGCCACACTAGCCAGAGTACAATTAAATATTTCTAAGGATTGATAAAAACAAGATATGTTATAAATTATAAAATATTTGTAGGATCCAGAAGAATGAATAAGGCCCACACAGATCTCAACAATTAAAAGACTAGTTATATTATTGGTATGACTTAATTTATTTTTTAAATAACTAGTGTGGTTTCTACAGAGAAACTCTGATCTACACAATTGTTAAGAGAATACACATATAAAGGCAATAATAAAAAGGTAGTAGAAAATTTCTCTTGAACTTATAGAATAGCTACAAAAATTATTTGATATAGAAAGAAAATATTTTAAGTGAATTTTGATATGGCAATTATTTCAGACAAGAAACATTTAGAAAATATACCATGAAAAGGAAGGAAATAAAACAAAACTAGATAATTCTAATATTTATTAAAGGTTGTTAGTCGACACCATTTGCATTAATAAAAATCTGTAGTATTCATTCTCAAACACAGTTACATTCAAAATAAAAATTTAATTCTAAAATAAAACAATTCAGTGACTCAAGCTTTCTTTAATGCAAACAGAACTTGTGCAATGAAATGAATCACTGCATGTGTATGACTCCAGAGACAAAGACATAGCAAGTGCCATTTCTTACCTGAAAGGAATTATGTTGGAGACATTCAAATATTCAGGTTAAATAACCATTTTATTTTTGAGTTCAAGATTTTCCTTGGCTCACAGATAAAGCCTTTATAGATATTTATACTAAGGTGGGCACTTAGTTTTCCGAAGTTTCTGTGGGAGCATGCTTTCTTTCATGTGATTTTTTACTATGCAATGGTATAAGAAATACGCAAATTAGCCTAGAAGGAGACATTTTACTTACCAATACCAACAACTTTACAATTACAAACATTCAGTACAGGCAAGAGCTTATTATTTAAGGGAGGTAGTGTCCTCACCTTTACTGACCAGATTGTATAATATCCACCAATTTAATAGAGACATAGTCCATTTTGAGGAAGGAATGGACCTTCCTTCCTCAGGGCTGACTCTCAGGGCTGAACTCGTAGCTGGAAGAATGGAACCATTTATATCTGCAGCTGTGCTGTGTTGTTACAAATATCTTCTGGGAAAACACACTGACATTTTCCCTGAAACGATTAGCCCATCATCTTCCTAGAAGGGGCTGGAGGCCCCCAAATAGCACATTTATTCTGCTTGCCTAAGGATCTATAGTTCAAGCTGGAGCATTAAAAAGGTTATTATACTGCACAGAGCCTCTAACCATATTCTAATTTTCCACTTCAAAGCTGTGGAGTAAAAGGTGTCGCTGTTAATTGCTTCTTAAGTTTGTGTTTAAAATGTAGGATGAGATGTTTAAAAAGAAAGAAACTGATTTAATCTTCAATACAAAAAATATAATCGCAACCCCATACTAAATAACGATAAATAAAAATGATGTATTTGTATTTGTAAATTAACAGGATATAAAACTATAGAGCCATTATTTTGGAATAGTAAGATTATGTTAATATTTTAAATGAAGGGAAAAAAGCAATTTGCAATGATTTTCAAGGGTAGATTTAGCCTTACTTTTTTCCCCTCTAAATGTTTCTTGTTCTCTTTTTCTTTGTGTGATAAAAACCCCTACATAAGCTCCATTTCCTTATTTCTTAATCAAAATTCTTACTGTGTGATAAAAGTGTATCTTTCTGTTTGGAATTTATAGCAATATAACAAAGGGTTGGCAAAAGTACATTTACAGTTATGAGTATATGAAACAGACTTTATTCTTGCATTATTATTCATAAGTATTATATTATTTTCCATATGAGAACTGTAAACCTCTTTTTGCCCACACACATATATATTTTCATGTTATCTTGGTGAACAAGCATACTACCAGCCAACTATACATTATGATTGCATTAAAATCCATATTAATCATTTAATTCTAGGCAATAATTTAATATTTGTAAAATCATGATGAGAGGATGGTTATATTGTATTTCACATAGTCCACATAAATTTGTTTGCAGTTTATATTTAAATCAGCATTGTATGAAATTGATTAAAAATCATTTCTAAATAATTAATATCACCTGTGCTACCATTGAAATTTACATTCCCTTTTCATGTAAATAATTTCATTAGTTGGGATACTTGACTGCAAGCAATACAATATTTTATTAAAAGTGAATGATAATAAAATGCACAACTACTTTATCGAAACACCATGTCTGGAGGTAGGTATTTCTGGGTTATTTTAAACTTTCTACCCTCAGCACATCAACAACATAACCCATTGTTCATATAATGGCTGCAGAAATACTCTCACCCACCCAAGCCCTGTCCATGTTATCAGGGGAACAAAGACAATTCTTTTTACTTCTCAGTTTTATCATGAGGAGCATCTTTTCAGAAGGAGCCTTGTACCACACAGCCCTCTCAAGGTAACTGCAATGACTGAGTCATGCAGTTAAACTGTAGATACAAGGGAGCCTAACAGTACATTTCTAATAGGTTTGACCTCTTCGACTGGTTCTGTTTGCTAGAAATAAGGGAGTCAAGGGTTCCTGTTAGATAGACAATCGATATTATCTGCACTAATAATCATCTTCAAGTAACAATGAGGGAACTGATGCTGAGAGAGATTAAGATCAATTATATAATCAATTTTTAAAATCAGGTTTGTCTCATCACCATGTTACCATCTATTGTATTTATCATAACACCAAATCTAGAGGAGAACAAATGTGTGTGATATTTAGCATGTGCAAAGCAAAATTAAAGAAATACCTGCTATCTACCTTTAAAGCTTTCATACAAAGAAAAAAAATTCAGACTTTTTCTTTGTTTATGTAATCAATAGGTATACCAATGGATACAGTTACAGATTTGCAGAATCAAATTTTAAATATTCTATGGATACATAGGATTTTCTGTCAGTGAAACAAACTGCTGTAGTTGCCAGGAAGTTCAGCAGAACTGTGTTTTCAAACAACCCCAAATACAAACCCTATGCTAAGCAGTTCAGCAATCTCACCCTATAGTACTTTTACCTCTTCTGTTTCAATAACCACAGCTCCTATAGCCATGGCTACATTATTAATTTTAGCATAATATTCCATGCTTAAAATCAAACTCTGATGTCCTTCTCTCTTATTTTTTTAGTTTACTCAGTGTCCTAGTCTTATTAGTCTTCCAGTTATTTGACCCACAATTTCCTTTAAAGCAGTTTCCTTCCATGCATTTCCTTTCCTATGTGATCTGCATAGCAATGTCCAACAATCCAAAAATTCTGTTGCCAGCCATCTCCAATTTATTTTTTCTTGTTTTTCTACTCTACTGCATATACCTAACAGAAAATCACTTCCTTCATCATAGACCCCATCCATCCTACATAATGTAAGAACTAGATTCTGAACACTGGTGAAAAAAAAGTATTCAACTATATACAGAATGATTAATTTACAATCATTAAAAAATGTCCAGCAATTATTTTATACCTCAACTGTGTATTTTACTGCTTAAAATAGTTACAAAGAGAGATAGAAAGAGATGATAGATAGATGAAAGATGGATAGATAGATATGTTAAAGAACCCCACCAATGCTTTTCTGGAATAGTTATGTTCAGTCGCCAAACACCAAGAATTGTGACTCTCAATGCAAGAGTTTGGTGAAAAAGGAAAAGGTTTGTTTATTTAAAGGTGACACAGCTTTAGAATAATGGAATACTTCTGCCATTATATGCTGCTCCCTTTAAAACCACCCAAGAACACATAGCCCTGACCCCCTTTGCCAAACCAAGCCAGTTTCAGAATATGCCAGTCAGAGGTGCTATCTTTCAGCAAAGTAGAAGTCTGTAGTTCAGCATTCCCAGTCACAGTTCAGCTGCAAGCATCTCTTGGGAGTCCAGGTGGCTAGACAGGTCCTGTGCAACTCAACCAGTTCTGCCGCCATCTTTTCCTTTTTTAATTCAGACCACATGGCTTCTTGCCTTCCCTTACTCCAGGCAACGTGGCTCTTTCTTTCTCCTACTTCAGACCTCATGGCTTCTTCCTGGCTCCTGGTGGACCTCCTCCCTTACATGCCAAACCTCATGGCAGGCCCCCTTCTCTCTCAGCCAGCCCTCATTGAAATGCTTGGCCCAGGACTTCCTGCATGACCACATATCTGGTCCTTCCTGTATAGTTCTCCCATATATTTTACCTTCTTTTGACTGCCATCTTCATTCAGGTCAAAAGTTCCCAGTGACTTTTAGAGTGGGCATGTGCCCCTGCCCCTTGCATAGGCACTATATCCTGGCAATGTCATGAATCCCTGAATGTTCTCATAGTTGTGTACACAATTTGCCCTGGGCAGCAGCCCTCTTCCCTTCAGGAAGGCACATCTATAAACTGCCATTTTTATTCAATGTATCTTAAATGCTGCACCATCTATGCTTCTCTTCCCTCAATCAAGGATTGTGAGGGTTTTCTCCTCTTTTCAGCAGACCTTGCTCTGCACTCTGTTACAAATAGATGATAGATAAATAATAGAGAGGTAAATACAGTAGCTAAAATCATGAGTCAGAATTCCTGTTTTTAAATCTTATTCTGTAATATTTTAATTTTGAACAAATTATTTGTACCTTGGTTTCCTATAAAGTTGGGAATTAATAGTACCTATTTCAGGGGAATGAAAGTATATGTTTAGAAAAATTTTGGCACACAGCGAGGACCCTGTGGGTGTTAACTCATGCTTTTGACCATTTTTCACATCTATACATGGAAAAACCTATATTGTCAGTGTTGTTGTTGTATATAGTTCTGCTATATTCTCTTGGTAATAGTACACTTTTTCATGCAGTGATGTAAAGCAATGCCAATCACAGTAACTGTTTTTCTAGTCCACAGGCTATGCCATTGTTCTTTCATAGAATACTTAAAATATTTTTAACAACAAACAGTTTCAACTTCTGAAACTAAAGAACAAATAACAGTACTTTAAGCAAAAATAGGCCTTTCCTGTCCATAAAAGTTCAAGATGTGCAGTTCAGGATTGCTGTGATACTTCCATTGTATTATCATCTGGGACCCTTTTTACTTTAAAGTTCTGAGATTTCCCATCTCGCATGCTAAAAAGTCTGCTCCAGCTTCTTTTATCTTGTCCACTTTTCAGTGCATTGCTGTTTCTATATATGCAGAGATAATATAACCTCCTCGAAAAGACTCCTCCAACTGTTTGTGCTCTCTTGCTATGAGCACTCCTGTCTGTACCTGGCCCTTACTAACTTCTATTCAGTTTCAGTGATGAAGAGGGTTGTTTCTCTGTGAAAAAATATTTTTCCACTTGTACTCTGAAAATCCATTATTTTTCCCTCCTTATTGACCTTGCTCCATCAATAATATTTTCTCCATGTACCTTCAAAGTATACATTTCTTATGTTTTCCCTTTAACAAATAGAAGGGCTTCAATTTCTACCCTTTGCTCCTAGCTACCACTACTTCAATGGCTCATGTCTCCTTCACCATTCTTCAAGAATTAGGACAATATATTCTTACTCTGCATCTTCTCAGCTCATAGTCACTTCACGACTCACTGTTGTCTCCATCACATTAAAAATGTTTTTCTTAAGAAACTCATCAAAGACTCTAAAAATGCAAAACTAGACCCTATTTGGATTTCTGATCGTTCTGTTGTTGTTCACTTTTGGTACAGTGACTCCATTTTTGAAACTTCTACTTGTTTTAGACAGAGCTTTTTCTTTTCTCACCGTTAACCTTTGCAATTGTTTTCCCTGTTAAGTTCTATATCTTCCTCTGTTCATATTAACAGGTGATATAAAAAAAAATCAAACTTTTGGCCCTGGCTGGCATAGCTCAGTGGATTGAGCATGGGCTGTGAACCAAAGCGTCACAGTTTCGATTCCCAGTCAGGGGAATGTACCCAGTCAGGGTACATGCATGGGTTGCAGGCCATGACCCTCAGCAACTGCACATTGATGTTTCTCTCTCTCTCTCTATCTCCCACCCTTCCCTCTCTATAAATAAATTTTTAAAAATCAAACTTTTGACTTTTCCTAAGCCTTATATCTTTGTCATATCCTCTGATTAAATACTAAAAACACTAGTACAGAATCTTCTTTTTCAGTATCTGTAGAAAATAACCTGGCAAGAAGTTACGTAATAAATATTTTCTTAATGAATGAATAAATGAATTCATCAGTCAATCAATTAAAAAAGAATTGCATTTATTAAATGGGAAGTAGTTTTAGATCAAAATTCTTCAAATTCTTATACAAATCAGACAAATGTGTTAAATGAGGAAACTGGACCCAAAGGGAAGCAATAAGAAACTATAAAGTAAACTGAAGGGCTCATACTCTATTGAGAAGATGTATCTACTGAGCAACACAAAGGACTGTTTGCATGTGTAATATTAACACTACTATTTTCATATTCTCTTATTTTTATTTTTTAAAGGAAGTCAGTTTTTTTGAGATAAACAACCGCAGTGTTCCAAACATGGGTCAGGCTTAAAAACATGGTTTCTAGACAGAGGAAGTCTACAGATGCCTGCATTTCACTGTGTAGTCCAGAGAATATTAAAGTTCATTACAGCACTACATTGTATAAAATTATTAAAGAGAAATAAAGGGATTTTAAAATCTAAACTGGAATTTGTCTAAACTGAATTATTGTTAGTTGGATGTATTACAACCAATCCAGACAAACATATCAATAGATTGATATTCTCAGTTGTCATAGATAAACAAATAACAGATAGGAGGACAGATAGATTCAGATGCTGAATTATTTCCCATTCTCTATTACAAAAGTGCTACACTTCAGAATAAATTTATTGCTTTAGGGAATATACAAGTAACAGTCACTATGATTAGTTCCTAAATTCAGGGCATCTGTTTCTTTTTTAAAAATTTTTTAAAGATTATTTATTTATTTATTTTTAGAGAGGGAAGGGAGGGAGAAAGAGAGAGAGAAAGGAACATCAATGTGCGGTTGCTGGGGGCCGTGGCCTGCAACCCAGGCATGTGCCCTGACTGGGAATTGAATCTGCGATGCTTTGGTTCACAGCCCACGCTCAATCCACTGAGCTGTGCCAGCCAGGGTGGCATCTGTTTCATACTAGGTATCAGCCCCATAGTTGTAGGATGGTGCTGAGAGTGGGGAAAAGGATCATATTCCCATGTCTAAGGGTTAATTCTAATGGTTCTAAACATGTCACAGTGATTTATTGTGATTACTCAAGCCTAAAAAAATGCAGTGATTTAGCTCAAACTAATAATATACTAGAATATGGTTGCTTGTTTTCTAACTTCACAGAGTAAATCTCTGTATTCTTCTGAAACATAGGAAAACACATGCAGATGTTGTATCATCTTAAGAGAAGACAGTTTTATCATAAACCTGATGTTGTAGAAGCAGTGCAGAGATCAAAGAACAGTGAGACCTTGAGGATGTATAGGAGATACTGAGTTAAACTGACCCAGAAAGTATCTCTCCTCTGGACCATTCAGGTATGCGCACCACAAAGCTGCCTTTATATTTTATTTATTTTGAATTATAAAAAGTGACCTAACTCATTACAGAATGAAAAATTGAACTATTTTTCAGTGGTATGACTTATCTTTGTGATTAATTTAATTTGCTGGATTATCTTGAGCTGAGTAAACTCAATGATGTATCTCATTAAATAAAAATTTAAGTGATTTCAATGTCGGGTATGATTGGCTATATGTCAATACTGTATACTATATAATATTTGATCTAGTCTTATAGGCAGCATGAATGTACATACTAAAAATATACTCTATATTACCTAATTAAGTAATACAAGTTCCAAAAATCAGCACACATAAAAGCAAATTTAGATGGAGCTAAATGGTGATTTAGGCTCTTCATTAAAGTACTATACATTCCTCCTCATTTTAATTGTCCTTACCAGCTAGAACAATCTTATCCTGTATCTCTGTTGTCAAACTTAAAATTATTCACAAAGACACAACCTGAGTCATAGTTCCACCACGAGAATTTCCCTGCCATAATACATCCCTTCCTTTCTTGATCTTCAGCAGCATTTTTACTGAGGAATCTACTTTTACCATGAATTGAGTTCCTATTTCAGCCAATCTCTCAAGTTGTAAGTGTCTAGACAGCTGAATCTATTATGTATCTGTCCTTATTGCCAAGAAGAATGGATTTAGTGAAAGCATGCAAAAAGGATACCTAAAATTTGTTTTAAGATCACAGTTATATAAGACTAGAGTTTGATATACAACATTAATAAAATAGAGATTAGTAGTTTGCTTTAAATATGACAGATATCTAAAAATCTAAAGATATGAAGGATTTTTTCTTTTTAATCAAGACTTGATATTTTAACCCTTCAGAATAATGAAGATTAATCATTCAGATTCATATAACTCATATTTTGCTTCTTTATTTTTTCCTACTTTGTTTCCCTTCAATTAAATTAAAGTAAATTATTCCTCAAGAATTAAAAAGAGGTTTTTTTTATTTAAACATAGCTTCTGTCAACCCCTTTATCCAGTATTTATTTGGTAGCTTTATTGTTACTACATATATAATATGTATAACCTAGGCTGTTACCAGATACTATCTCTGCATGTTTTTAGTTCTCAAGATTATTCTACTGATCATCATATTTGAGCTCAGTAAATTGGCAAAAGTGAGAAGGATAAGAAAATAAAAGTATTGAATGTTAACAACCCCAGTTTATTCCAATCTCTTTTGTATCTATTTTGAGAGTTATGATTGAATCACATTTCTCCAATTTTGTCTTTGATCTCTTTATGATTTTATAGTATTTGATTTCTTTTAAATGGCTAATAGATGAAAATATGATTTTATAAAGAATGAGTATAGGAGTTAACAATGAGCCTTTAGGACATTTTTTAAAATGATGGAACAATGTAAGTTGAAGAACATATAATTGAGTCTTTAAGTAAATATTATTATTAAAGTACATTAAGCAACTATGAAAATTTAGAGGAGATGTATGTAGGTATAACACTACAGTGATCTATTTTATTTTAAGAATAAATTTATCACAAAAGGCCATTAACTTGGCCTTTTAAGGCCTTAAAACTGAGGACAGCTAACATGATGCATGATTAAATCAAGATTTAAAATACATCTTATAATCTGTAACACAAAAATCACATCAACAAGGTACATGTTACAAAAATAAAGATTTTTTAATAAAGGTTAATAAAGTAAAGATTTGTGTCAAAAAACAACTTTGATTATGGTACCACTGGGTGAGGAAGCCTGAGATGGCTTTGGTGAAAAAACCTCTGTGGGTATTGTAACATTGAAAGTCTAGTACAAGGCATGAAATGACTTCTTAATGTGCAAGCCCAAACAGGAATTGTATAAATTTTAAAAATTGTATTTTTATGGTGAAGCTTAGATTTTTCTTTATTACATTTATTGGTGTGACATTGGTTAACAAAATTATAATGGTTTCAATGTAAACATTGCATTGTCTTTATGAGAACAGGTAACTTTCTAATTATTTTTGTTCTAATCATGTTGTTTTATACTCATCAAAAAATAACTAGTGTTTTTGTTTTAAATGGAATGATCCCTACTTAAGAAAAAAGGTTTGTCCAGATAATGTTGGCCATCATGGTACAATTATTTGGAAATGTTTAAAGAAAGGTGAAATGTTTAAATGTATTTATTTATATTTGAAGAAGTACTATCATAGACAAGACTATTCCAGTAAGTTTTTTTGCAAGAGGCACAGTAGGACTAGTAGTTGAAATCTACTAGTACTCAGATTCCTTTCAAGGTAAATTTTTCAAGTAGTTACAGCTGCCCTAGATAGAAATGAATTATTTCAAGAAGGATATTTTGATATCACTGTTGTTTTTCAGTTATTCCAAAAGAGGCAAATCAAAACATAAATTTCTTATGTAGTTATTGTTGATTTATTTTTAGATTATCAAATCATATGCCCAAGAGCATTTATTATATGAACGGTAAGTACACATATTAATAACTCTGTGACCAAGGTCCAATCTGAATTACCCATGACCATATATAACCTAAGAACGGCAGGGCCCACTAGTGTTCCTATAATAGTAAATCTATTTCTTTCCTCCAGAATTGTTGTGTCTGCTGGTTATGTATATTTATTATTATTATTATTTTTTATGTCTTTTTTTAAATTTAACTGTTGGTCAAGTACAGTGTTCTGTTTTTTACTCCCATCCCAGCCAACCTGCCCAGCCCTCTCTACCTCCCTCCCATTTCCAATCCCCCTAGTTTTTGTCCCTGTGTCCTTTATACTTGTTCCTGTAAACCTTTCCCCTTTTTCCCTGAGATTCCCTCCCCTGTCCCCTCTGGTCATCCCGTTACTATTATTATTTTTATACCATGTAATGTTATGTTCAATGTATGTTAAATTTCTATGACCTGTTCAAAAATACAAACATTTTAGGGCAAATTTATTTTTTTTGGATGTGTCAGAATAAGTTATCACATTAAACGACTAAATTACAAAACTTTGCACTGAGTGTTGGGAAATATAATCTAATGCAAGCTTTTGAGAGGCCAAAAGAAGACAATATATGATGAGCTTTCTCTAAAAGCAATTTATTTATTAAAACAAGATTATCATTATTTTAATCTCAACAATATAAAGAAGTTCAATTAAACTCCTAAAATATCAGCTTAAAATACTACTCCTCAGGGTGTTTGGGATACATAGAAAATTAACATGAAAAATACTTCAAATTAAATTATGGTATAAAGTTATGCAAATATATAATATTACTATTTAAATTAACAAAAATATACTGAGAATTTTATAGAACCTTTAAAAATAAGTAACTTTACTTGTAGAGTCTCAATAAATTTTAAGAGAAAACAATTTCCTGGTATTTTAACATTTCTCCATAATTGCAGATATAAAATCATAAAGTTTCCCTACTGCTTCAGTCCATATTTTATTCCCTAGATTTCTATTATATTTACAGACCACCCAATTGCACATAGCTTAAAAGAAGAAGTCTCAGCCCCTTGAAAAAGAGTATGGCACTGTTTTTTGTTTGTTTTCACAAACCCAATCATGTGCAGAAACTACTGGGTATGTAGTGAATATGTATTAATTAATGAATTCTTCACATCTGGGTATAGATGTTTCTAAACTCCAATGAGATTTTCTTTTCCCCAGCAAGTATTTTCTTATATCATTATGTCCAGAGATCAATGTAGTTTAAGGTAAATTACCAGTGCCTGTGAAAAGACAAAAGCAGATGATTTAGAAGCAGAGGATAATTTACATTGCCACTGAGTTGATGGACATTCTAAAATGTTTTCACTTATATTCCCCTCAACTGTTAGAATCTCTAAGTTTCAATATTGTTAGGCCACAGTATCAGGATTGCATTCTAGTAAAATGCAAATGTCCCATTTGTTCTGATGCCCTATGTTTGGCAAGTCTGTGCGTGTGATAGACATTATGAGGAGGGAAGCCAAAAAAAAATTGTCATAATGCACCTGTCCATTAGTGAATCCTCATGCCTAACAGAAACTTTCTGGCACCATCTGGTTATAATCTTATGCTTTGAAGCATAAGAATTGATGGACCTTTTAATTTTTATCTCAGCTAGTATAATTGCAGATGCTATTCTTATTCAAAATGGGCCACATTTTGCCCAAGGCCAAAATCATACAGTTCCCATTGACTTTATTATGCAGACAGGCAAGAGAACCTGACAGGAGAATTCAGCCTAACGTTTCTAATTGCTTTATGAATCTTAATAAGCCTGTTTAACTTAATAATGTTCAATTGTGGAAACTTGCAGAGGTTATTTATTCATTTGCTATAAAAAGAATTTTCTTGAACCGTTTCAGAAAGGGCCATGTTTTCATTACAAAGCAGATTCCTTGCTTTCTGTAGCTAAGAAGTACAGTGTTGTGTTCAGTCACAGATTTTATGCAAACAAAAGGAATCTGAAAAAGACTGACAATATTAGTACCAACGTTCCAGCAGACATGGCAAGTGCATGCCCCTAAAGATAAAGGATTAAGGGAATTTATGCAGTGTGTTTTCCACACAAAAACAAGTGCAATTTGTACAGAATATAAAGAATCATAGCTAATTACAATGGTTTCATTTGGGTTTGTGCTAAATCCAATGCTTTATAGGACCATTGATGCTGAAGAAGAAGATAGTCAAACTGTAATATATACAGGAATGCTGTCTCTAAGGAACTAAATGAGATAAATACAATAATCCCAATAGTGAAAAAATCAGCATAATGTAAGAATAGAGCAAACATTTCTAAGAGGAGATGAAGGGGGAATCGATTTTTAACATTAAATGTAGTTTAAATCCTTATTTCCACACTTTAAATAGTTGCATATGTCTGTAGATATGCCTTTTCTCAAACACACACACACACACACACACACACTGCCTCTTCCAAGTGTGAGGTTATGTTTCCATCACACATAACACACTGAACACTGGCTTTGAAGGCAAAAACACTGCAGGGTGATAACAACAGTTGTGAGTGGCTAAGAGGGTTGCTTTAGCCTACGCCTATGGAGTAGAACGAATACAATCAACAAAAGGAGATGACCAGGCATTAAAACACACAGGCACAAAGCACATACATGCACACAGAGAGAACAAAAAGTATGTATCAGGTCAAACTATGCTTCCAATTTTGGCTGAGAGATTTACCAGGTTTAATTATTAAGAATAATATCATTACCTTTTTATGAGTAATCAGGTCTTAACATATTGCAGCATATTTTTGAGGCAAAAGAGTCCCCAATTATCTTTATAGTTTCCTTAGAGAGTGAAATACTGGCATTAAGCATATTGTCGCTGAGGACTAGGGCTCAAATTTAACAGATCCTTTTTTGTGTGTTGAAGACCCACATATCTGCTGGGAAATCTTTAATGGCTTCATGTCAGAGAGGAGAAAAAGGAGAGGTTTGGGCTCTGTTTGCTTTGTTTTTGACCCATAGAAAAGTCCAGTTGATTTTTTAAAATTTAAATTGTTAGACCTGGCTGGCGTAGCTCAGTGGATTGAGCTCGGACTGCGAACCAGTCATCGCAGGTTTGATTCCCAGTCAGGGCACATGCCTAGGTTGCAGGCCATGGCTCCCAGCAACCACACATTGATGTTTCTCTCTCTCTCTTTCTTTCTCCCTTCCCTCTCTAAAAATAAATAAATGAATTTATTTTAAAAAATTTAAATTGTTTTATTGTTTATGCAATTTGAGTTGTCCCAATTTTTCACCCTTAGACCTCCACCATCCAGCCCACCCCCACTCCCACAGTCAATCCCCACACTCTTGTCCATGTCCATGGGTCATGCATACATGTTCTTTGACCAATCCCTTCACCTCATTTCAACCAATTCCCACTTACCCCCTCCCCTCTTACAGCTTTTGGATAAAGCACTGGGTTGATGATCTTCATTATGTCCAAGAATCACAGAGAAAGAGATTTTACAGTATCTTATACAGGTAGGAATATATATCATTACAAGACTATAAAGATTTACATCTGTCTTAGATTTCATTTCTCAAAGTCCAAAAATGGTCATTCTGCTGCAGTGGAAATAGGGTTATTCCATGGAGTCACAAGAAAAGATTTTCAGGGAAGCATGCATAGAAGGACTTCAGGCATAGTGTCAAGGTTTATTGATGTGAAAACAAAGGACTGCCTGCAGGCACCTGGTGTCTTATCCGTGACCAGGTGACTCAACCCCATCCCTCTGTGGTGAAAGGCTAGCCTCTGATGCTGCAAGCCTGCACTAGCACCTGCCAGGTCCAGGAGAACCAGGACTCAGAAATGCAGAACTTTGTGCCTCATTTTCCCATCTGCACACCCACCACCAACACTCCACAATGCCTAGACCATGGCTTTTTGGCCCACAAAGCTGCTACAAAGAGAACACATACACAAATGCCCCAGGTCTTTGTTAAGCTTTGATTATATTATCTTGGGTTTGGGAAGGGGTAAACTTTCTTTAAAACTAACCAATCTCTTTCCTGGCTCTTTGTGGGCTTGTGCTGGGTCTTCCCCCAACCAATCCCTTTTCTGGATATACCAGGAATTTGTGTCCCTTATCCAATCTGATCTTTTTCACTGGCTAGACACCTTTCCTCATTGTTGCAGTTTTAGCTCCTACTGAGCAGGTCTCAGCAGAGGAATTTCCCCTTCACTGGTTCTTCTTCCTCTGTGCTCCCCAGGGAGTCTGCAGGAATGGGCCCATTGTTCCCTGGTGAGATTAGAAAGCACTGCACAAAGATTTAGGTCCTTTTGGCAGAGGACATGGGTGTCCCCTGTGGTGCTGGTTAATATCTAACTAGCTGCCTATGCCAACAATTTTACTTTGAATATTTTAACATGCTAGAGAATATCTTGAAAAGTTTTTACTGGGTCATATAGGGCTGTTATAGATACTCCTTTTGGGGGAGTAGTGGTGGTGTAAAATTATAGTTGATTAAGGAAATAGAGCCACTAAAATGTAATGAGTTATTAAAGACAGATTTGAGATTAATAATAAAACAGGAAGTTCCATTACACAAATAATAATACATTGAACATTTAAAATCTTTGAATCAATGTACTAGCACATTTTGTATATTAATCTTATCACAGATAGCTGCATGCACACACACACACACACAAACATCTGTATTATTCCATGCAGATTGCCCTGATTTTATAATTGAAGAAAATATTTTTAACTGAGTTGTCCAGTCTCATCTATATTAGCTAAGATTTATTCTGGCAATATAATGCTAATGCCTATAGCAATTTTATGGAGCCAGAGCAGGGCAAGCAAATTCATTTGGAATTTCTATGTGATAATACATTAAATGTGGTACGTATACAGGTTTGTAGTCCTAAAACCAAGAAGACTTTTGTTCCTAAAAGAGCATTTATTGGTGCTTAACATAAATTTATTCTAAGAAAAGACTGGTGCATATGAATTTATTCAATCAACAACAAAATCTTACTGATATGATCAAATTATTATAAAAATCAAGTAAAATTTAAATAGATCCTGGAAATTTATGGAATGATAACTTCCTCATACTGCACCCTTTGCAAATATGTTCCATGTATTCTGCATTTGGAACAAAAATAACAGTATGACTCTAAAGACACACACATGCAAAGGCACACAGAATTTTCTTAAAAATGAATATTATATCTCTAAAGCAGTAGAAAAACCTAGAGCAAAAACACACAAAGGTAAATGTGGGTAGATATTGAAAACAGGCAGGTTTCAGAATGGAAAAAAACACTGAAATAGAAACATGTTATTGCAAGTAAACAATATGTGTTAGTATGATTAGTCTTGAAAGTATGATTTTATGTATAATTAAACTAATCAAGAAAATGGCATTTATAGTGCAAATATTGTGAAGATAACTAAGATAAGTGAATACAGGTGTTCAAATAAGTATTTAAAGTTGGTTAAAAACTAAATGAAAATGTCAAAAATACTCTAGAAAGAAAAGACATACAATAATAAATAATATTATTTGCATTTAAATATCCAGATGACATTATCAAAGGTATGAGAACAATAAGGTGGAAAAAAGACAGCAAAAATATTCTATTTCTTATAGAGCGTGTATTTGAAATGCTGAAATTTGTTAACAGCAGAATTACATATTAAAATATACCCTCCATACAGTGGAACAAGTATGTGACCTTTGCATTTTATGCTAGTGGAAGTGTAAAATCATTCAACTCCTATAAAAGAGAAATTTGAACAATAATGGAAGAAAAATCTATATATGCTTATCATTTGATATAGCAACTGCATTTTTGAAATCGACCATATTCCAGCAGGTTAAATATTTATATCTTGCAGCAATGGAAAAACTGCTCTAAAACTTAAGTACCATTTCAAAAGATCTACAATTGCCAAAATAACTTTGAAAAAGAAAACAAAGTTGGTTGAGTAACACTACCTGACATCAGGACTTACTTTAAAGCTACACTAATCAAGATAGTATGATACTGTTAAAATAGATTAATTCTCAGAATAGAGTCCTGAAAATGGCCCAGGTGAATATAATCTATTGGTTTCAAGTTTAGTACAAAACAATTTAGTAAAGAAAGGATTGTCTTTTTAATAAAGCCAACATCCATCTGTAATAAAATGAACCTCAAATCATACCCTACACTCTACCCAAAAATTAACTCAAAATGAATCACAGGCCTAAACATAAAATTTAAAATTATACAAAATTACAAAAGAAATCAAGAAAAAATCTTTGTAATATTAGGTTTTATATATAACACCAAAAGCATGATCTCTGAGAATATATAAGTACTTATTTTTAAATACACTTTATAGAAAACTTTTATCAGTACCTATAACAGAAACTTCAGGAAAGGTTTCTCCAGAGGCAATGACTTCTAATCTTGGCTTGGCATTAGGAAGTGAACAGTAATGGAATTCCATCGTTCACTCTTAGTGCGTGTGTGAGGGAGGGAGAGGAATGTATTTGATGCTGTGCCAATAGGATCTATTGAGAAAGGCACTTATTGAAATACTTTTATCACTTTTATTTTCCTCTACCTACTTAATAAAAAGGCAATGCTAAACTCCACTTTATCTCCCAGGGTGCAGTGTTATTTGCCATTTTCACAATAAACTATGATTTATCCAAAGACGTTACAAAATTGGTGTGGAGAAGAGAATACTGCATCTGAAACTTAATTTTTGATTATTGGTCATTGAAGCTGCTTCTTGTAATTACTTATGGTTTTATTTTAAAACATGGTCCCATCACTCCTCCTCAATAGTCTTAGAATTATAAATTGAGATAGCCTGTTTCATCAACTGCTAGCCTAGTTAGTCATTGACATTCCACTCCACTCCATTTTTCTTCTCTACCTCCAGTAACTTAAGTTATCTCAAATATTCCCCTGATATCTCTATCTTCTCTATAAGTCTTGGAACAGGTGGGGCATTGTCTCTTACCATGGCATCCTGGATTCTCCATTTTTCACAAGTATCAGATGGAATCCTTGGAAGTGGGTCTCCTGGCATTATAACTGTTCTTAGCAGAAGGATGAAATCTCACACTGAATCTACACATTTTCCCAATAAAATAAAGTACATTTTGGAACATACTTCACTTTATGAACATTCTAACCTGATCTTTATTGTATCTGTGCAAAAACAACAACAAAACAGTGTATATATATACACATATATGTATACATATATATACATATACATATATGTATACACACATATATACACATACACACAATAGTATTGTGATGAGATGCAAAAAGAATATGTATGTTGATTGCCTATTATAGCCTCCAAGTACTCATTAAATGGGTTAATTCTTTCCTTCAATTGTTTTTGAATCTAAACATCGAGGGTTGTCTTTTTCATTTGTTTGTTTTTACCACTTTGTGTAGAACTCCACTAGAGATTGTTGAGAGCCAAACAACAGCCGACCATTGACACAGTCAGGACGGATGGGACGTATCTGCACAGCAGAGGCAACTGTGGCCAGATCTCCTGTCTATCTCTTCCTGTATGCCTGTCCCTGCTAGCAAAAGGTGGTGGGATTTTTGGACACCTGTGTGTTGTAGCGGAGGGTCTGCACGATGACTCTGATTCTGCACGACATGACTTGCTGACCACAGAATAGAAACCCCTAGCAACCCTGGTACTGTGTACTTCACCCACTTGAGAAGTCGGGGACAAAATTAAACTATGGGCAGACCAACTGCCAGAACACTGAAGGAAGCTGTTGCTAGGAATGTTTCTTAAGGAGTCACCACTTAAAAGCTTAAGATTTATTAGAGCCACTATCCCTTCCACAGCCTGGACAGAAGTGTAAAGAAGGAGTTTTAGCTGAATATAATGATGTCAATACATGGAAGCGAATACAAAACATGCCCCCCCCAAAATGTATAAATCAAAAAACCTAGGCAAAAAAAAAAAAAAACAGTTACCTAACCTAGACAAATCTAACCTTAACGGACAATAGCTAATTTCTATATAACCTATAAATCACCCCTTGCACCCTTTTAACTTAGACCAGTCCCCAGAATCTTAATAGACATTTAGTTACTAATTGGCACTTGGAATTTTGTGCCTGTATAGATTCATTGGCTATCTGATTAATGACCGTCTTGGTCAAAATAACCTTTGTTTAACATGATTGATCTGTAAAATCTTCTGTACTTTTCAAAATTATATCTATGGTAAACACTTCTGTTTTAATAATCACACTATGCATTGAATGTTGTATAACCTCCCCTATAAAGATAAAGATTGATTCTTCTTGGAGAGTCAGTTGGGCCCAAAAAGCCTGGCTGTCCTCCAGCACCCCACTTGGTGGTCTTCACTCCAGTCTCTTCGCCTGTGCCATGCATCCTTTCGGAACCCTGAGACCCTGCCAAGGCTGGATCCTGGCAAGGGATGATGAGGAGAAGATCAATAATACATGAGCCTAGTTTCAAGTATCTTGTAGTTCATGGTGTCAAAGTTTTCACTCACCCTACCACAGAACATATATCTATTTATGATTCCACTTTGGTTTGAAGCTAAGGCACTTTTTCTGCAATATTTAGATTCTCCTGTTTCAGATCTCCAGGATCAGTAAAATCTACATAAAGCCTTTATATTTTTTTAACAAAGTGAGGCAAACTCATTGTTGGAATATAGCACAATGTCCTTTGTGTAACAGTAGATATGATTAGTTAGAAGTAAATGGATAAAAGTGGGATGGGATTAATTATTCTCAAGAGTTTTCTACTTTGACAGTATCTATCTTATCTCTCTTCAATATAGATGACATAAAAATTATCTTCATATATATTACATTACTTTTGGTTTTACATTGGAAAACTTCACAAAAAATCAGAAGAAGCATAGACTGTCAATTACTTAAAACAGAACAATGAATGGGATGCATTCATTTTTATGCTGTCATCACATGTCATTTATTTAGAAGATAAGCCTGAACTAGTAATGATGATTTTCTGTTTTTGTATAAGGAAGATGGAATGTGTTTTAAGGTAATATAATATTTAGCAATTGATAGTAGATATTATATATTGATTGTGAGGTTCCTATTTCTAATGAAAATTTTTTTTTTATTTGATATTTACCTCTATTGGCTTCTCAAATAGTTGACTCAAATTAGGGTAAATCACATTTTTCACGATCACTTTATGACATTTTAAATTCATCACTGAAGGTCTTGTGTCTTCCCCGATCAGGAAAAATCCAAATCCTCAAAAAAAAAGTAAAGAAACCATAAATATATCTTTTTACTTTAACCTAAAAGTGTTTTCAAGGTGGTATTAAGTCAGGAAAGAAAAGAAAAGGGAAAGAGTAAATATAAAAGGGTAGAAGCTATCTCTGAGAAAGTCTGGTGTCAAATGAGGTCCTTACATAGATTTGACCCTGTTAGGCACAGCCTTTTTTGGGAGTGGATGTTCAAATCTTGCATTGCGTTTTGACATAGACTCAAAGTAATTTCTTCTGAAATTTTTGAATTAGATAAATGACCACAGAATATCAGCATTTACCAAGCTTTTAGTAGGAGATATGAAGCCTAATGAAAGAGCCTATATAACAGGATGGAGACTTGACATGTTAGAATTAGCCAACAACAATTGTAAAGCAACTATAGTTAAGTGTTTAAAGTATTGAATTGTAAGCTGAAATTTAGTATAAAAATAGAAAACTATAAAAGTGTCAGAACTGATTTGAGAAAGAAGAAAGAGATCTAAAATCTAAGCATTCAATAACCAAAACTGAAAACCTTAAAGATCATATTTGGAAATAGATTGGGATAGCCAATAGGACACAGAGTAGAAAGAACTAGTGAACTGGATAATAGTTAGTGGCCTGGGACATTAAGAGGTGTAGAGATTGAGCAAAAAGACAAAAGATCTCATGGACATTGACAGCAGTGTGGTGATTGCTGGAGGGGAGGGGGTATAAGAGAACTAAATTGTAATGGGAAAAACACAATACAGATTACTGACTGTAGAAGAAGGGGTGGTGGGTGGGACAGTGGAGAATAATAGGGGAAAATTGGAAAAACTGTAACAGAACAATAGTAAAATTAAAAATGATAACATAGAAAATCCTATAGACTCCCCCAAAAAACTATTCAACCTTATAAATGAATTTGGCAAAATAGTGGGATACAAAGTCAATATCCAGAAATCAAAAGCATTTTTGTATACCAAGATTCTAATAAAAGATCAGAAACAGAAATCAGGGGAAAAATCCAATCTGATATAGCAACAAGAAAAATAAAAGGCATAGGAATAAAACTAATCATGGAGGTAAGAGACCTCTACTCAGAAAACTACACTATACTGAAGAAAGAAATAATGGAAGACACAAACAAATGGAAGCATATGCTGTGTTCATGGACTGGATGAATTAACATCATCAAAGTGTCCATACTACCTAAAGTAATTTATAGATTCAATGCAATACCTATTAAAGTACCAATGGCATATTTCACAGACATGGAACAACCACTTTAAAAATTTATATGGAATCATAAATGACCCAGAATAGCTGCTGCAATTTTGAGAAAGAAGAGTAAAGTAGGAGGGATCACAATACCCGACACTAAACTATACTACAAGGCCACTGTACTCAAAACAGCTTGGTACTGGCATAAAAACAGGCACATGGACCAATGGAACAGAACAGAGAGCCCAGAAATAAACCCAAGTCTCTATGGTCAATTAATATTTGACAAAGGAGGCAGCAACATAAAATGGAATAAAGATAGCCTCTTCAACAAATGGTGTTGGGAGAACTGGACAGCCACATGCAAAAAAATGAAACTTCAGCACCAACTTACACCATATACAAAAATAAATTCAAGGTGGATAAAAGACTTAAATATAAAATGTGACACCATTAAAGTCCTAGAGGAGAACGTAGGTAGGAAAATCTCAGATATTTCATGCATAAACTGTTTTACTGACTTGTCCCCTAGAGCAAGGGACATAAAGGAAAGAATAAAAAAATGCGATCTAATCAAAATTAAAAGCTTCTGCACAGCTAAAGAAAACAGTATCAAAATTAAAAGAGAACCAACTGTATGGGAAAACATATTTGCCAATGATACCTCAGACAAGGGTTTAATCTCCAAAATATATAAAGAATTTACATGACTGCACTCTAAGAAGACAAGGAATCCAATTAAAAAATTGCAAAGAACTTGAACAGACACTTCTCCAAGGAGGACATACAGAAAATCCAAAGACACATGAAATACTGTTCAATATCGCTAGCTATCAGAGAGGTGCAAATTAAAACCACAATGAGATACCACTTCACACCAGACAGAATGGCCATCATAAACAAAGCAACGAACAACAGGTGTTGGAGAGGTTGTGGAGAAAACGGGTCCCTAGTGCACTGCTGGTGGGACTGCAGACTGGTACAACCACTATGGAAAGCAGTATGGAACTTCCTCAGAAAACTAAAAATGGATCTGCCTTTTGACCCTGCAATCCCACTGCTGGGACTCTATCCTAAGAATACTAAAACACCAATTCAAAAGAACCTATGCATCCCAATGTTCATAGCAGCACAATTTACAATAGCTAGATGCTGGAAGCAACCAAGATGCCCATCAGTAAATGAATGGATCAAAAAACTATGGTACATTTACACAATGGAATTCTATGCAGCAGAAAGAAAGAAGGAGCTCCTACCCTTCGCAACAGCTTGGATGGAGCTGGAAAAGATTATGGTAAGCGAAACAAGCCAGGCAGTGAAAGACAAATACCATATGATCTCACCTTTAACAGGAACTTAAACAACAAAACAAAGAAACAAGCAAAATATAACCAAAGACACTGAAATAGAGGACAGGCTGACAATGACCACAGAGGAGAGAAGAGGGAATTTCAGCGGACATTGGGAAGGGTTCACGGGAACAAACTTAAAGGACACATGGACAAAAAATAGGGGGGGGGGGTGGTAATGGGAGGGAAGTGAGGAGGGTTGGGAATGGTGGTGAATTGGGAGTAAAAGAGAGAAAACTGTATTTGAACAATGATTAAAATAAAACTAAAAAAAAAGAACAATCTGACAGTAACCAGAGGGGAGATGGGAGGGGATAATTGGGTGAAGGGTTTTCAGGAACAGCTATAAAGTACACATGGACAAAATCAAGAGGGGTGGAATTAGGGGAGGAAGGTGGGGATGGCTAGGGTGAGTGGGGAAAGATGGGAGGAAAAGGCAGACAACTATACTTGAACAACAATACAATTAAAAATGGAGAAAGAAGAAAGAAAGAAAATGATTAATAAACCTAATAAAATTAAAATTATAAAATATAAATTAGAATGAAGCATCGAAGGAAACAAAAGGGTTAACACTAAAAAAAGAAAATAAAAGACATATGGCTTATAGAAGGAGAATCCGATATAGTTTTTTTTAACTTGATTACATTTATAGGGGTGACACTGGCTAATAAGATTATGTAGCTTCCATGTGTATAATGTTATATAATACATTTTTGAAATGAGTTCTGGTAGTGAAAACAGAAGGAATATGGAGCTGAGACAAATTTTGAAGAGACAATGGCTGAGAACTTGTAAGTATTAATAAATGATACCAAACTGGATTTAATACCTAAGGCTTCCTTTTGAGAATGCTCTGCAATCCTACCTTCATCCATTGAAAATATTCGTGCTCTTACAACACCCTATGGTTACTGTTAACACAGTGCTTATTTACTACCTTTCATAAAAACCTATTTACTTTTTTTTGCTTTGACTTTGAATTCAATGAAGGTAAGACGCTAGTTTCTATATCTTAATTTCAAATGCCTAGACAAATTCAGTTCACCAAAGAAGCATTTATTTAATAATTGTTTTTTGAATTAAATTATTTTTTCCTGGGGCCTGCAGCTCTTACATAGTAAGTACAATGGGAGTGTACCCAACTTGATCATATTAGCTTTTTGGGGCAAGCTCATCTTACTTTATCTAAGGCACTGTCTCTGGCAGTATTAATTTTCTCTCCAGGTTCCTTTCTACACATTTTATTCAGAATTATTTATTGTATGCCTACTATGTAATGCACTGTTCTATATATTGAATGCCTACTAGACAATACATTGTTCTAGATATTGGAACAATGTTTATCACCAAAGGATAAATTTAATTCCTATATGTAATTAAAGATCTAATGAAGTGGGGCCAATAATAAAAGTGTGTGTTAACTGTGGGAGTCAGGAGGACAGGGTAGGGGTGAGCAATGGGGAAAAAGGAGGACAAATGTAATGGAACAACAATGAGTTAAAAAATAAAATAAAATAAAAGTGTATGTAAGTAAATTAAGATAATTTCAGAGAATAATGAGCTCTATGAGGGAAATCAGCTGGGTGTGTGATATTTAAAGTATGGTTACCCTAAAAGGAAAATCTATGTTGTAAGTTTAAAATATATGTTATGGAGACAGAGAAAGAACAGAGGGTTTTTCTTGTGTTATTTCCCATATCAAAAGGCTATTATAAAAGGCCATGACAGGGTATATCTCTGATGTAGGCAATCTCTGCAGGGATTTTTTACAGGTCAATATGTATAGCTAAATGAATTAAAAATATGGAAATATCAAGTAATACATTAATTCATAAAAATTGTATCAAACACTGAATATATTATTAACCTACATTAAGTTCTTAAAATCTATTTGAGAATTTATAATCTAGTTAAGGAAATAAGATTTTTGAAAGAGAAGTTTGTTATCAATATAAAGTAGTAAAGATATAGACCCAGTACCCATATGTGAGTTTACTTATTATGTGCATTACTCTTTGCAGCCCTACCTACCTTTTATTTTTATTGATGAGTGAAATTCTCTTTTAATCTCAGTTTGTCATACTTCAAAGAAATAATAGTGATTCGTAATTACTACGGTAAGAACAGAACACATAATTACCATGCCACCTTTCAACGAAACTGCTTTGAGCACAAGGCTTCACTTCCTGAAAGGTACAATAGGTTAAGATAACAACTTATTTTCTATAATTTTTCTCAAACAAGAAGACAGGCAAGTCATAAGTGCTTCAGGAATGCTCACTCATTCAATTCTAGTGTTCCAGTGCCTTTGCTTTTGCCTGTTTTCACTTATTAGTGATGGGAAGAAAGGATTTATTCAGTTCTAACACATTTCTAATAGTGGTTGACAGCTCTCATAAACAATTTGATTAAAAAATCGTTGCAATAAGGGATATTTATAAATTTGTATAATTGCAACTCTAAATTTATCTTTGATTTTTAAACCACTAGTGTTCTCCTTGTCTCCTATTGTGCAGTGACATGAGATTGATGTATGTGGATAGAATATTGGTAAGTATGGTAAGAAAATTAGGTTGCCATTGACATAGAAATTGTAGGAAGTCACAATGTACTGTTAAAAATATTTTTCATGTTGAAAGAAAAACTTAGATGACATTCTAGGTACATTGTTTGCCATAATCGTGTTTAATATTAAAATGTTAGAAAGAGGGTTATCTGTAGTTATTAGTTTCTTATGCAGTGCAGCTCAATTCCATTTGAACAGAGGATACCTATTTGAAAAGCAAATGCCATAAAACTGAAACCAAACCATTCGCATATCTAGTGTATAAAATTTGCATTACTCTGCAAATACCTATGACAGAACACTTGAGCAATGTGTAACTAGTAATGCCATCTACACAGACTTTAAAGCACTTTCTATACAATGTTTTCTCATAGGAAATAGGAGGTAACTTGAATAAAAGAAAAAATAATTGATGAGAAAATAATGTTATTAAGTCAGAAAAAGCAAGAAATAAAATAAATGCATGTAAATTCATGCAGTTTCTTTTTTTCTAATTGCTTCAGGAGTAATGATTGATAGAAGGTTGGGGAACTTAGAGTTTCTAGACTTTCAAAAATATAATTAATTCCATTCCTTTTAAAGGTGGTGTAAATTGGTACATCCACAGTCATTGTAGAATTTTGTGAAGTTTAATTGGACACTTTTTGGAAAATTGGCTGACTCTAGGTTTGGAGGAGGAAATACACAAAATGAGTCTCAAGTTTCTTATATTGCCAAGAAATAAGTACTCAAAAAATTAATGATAAGCCATGTCAAAAAAACTCGGAACACAGAAGGAACTCCTTAGGATCAGAGCTGAAGATTACAAAAAAATGAAAAAGAAAAAGAAACAGAACAAAAACATAATATTAGATTATAACCCAACATATAAAACAAATATCCATGATCCATTGTTAACAAAAATAAATGATGGAATGAATTAATAAATAAAAAGAAGGGACAGATTTTTTTTTTATATAAAAGAATTCCAAATAAATTATGTAGGTACTCTGCCCTCAGCTCCGGAACTTAACTTGCCTTGCAAGTATGGGTTACACATGATGGCTTGCTTCCAAAGTGTACCTGACAGAAAGGAAATGGAAGAGACTTCATTACATTACAAGACTTATAAACACTATTTTAGGAGGGTGACCAAGTCAACATTAACAATAATAAGTCATACTTATAGCATTTACCCTTACAATGATCTGATGAAAATGGAACGTTACCCTTGTGGCCTTCCTTCCAAAACCCATAACCCTTATCTAATCATGAGAAATATATCACACAAATTCCACTGGAGGAAAGCCTACAAAATACCTGACCAATATTCTTCAAAACTCAATGTTATCAAAAACAAGGTAAGTCAAAGAAACTAAAATCTCAGATAGGCCTATTGAATGTGAACAATAAAGGCACCATTATTTTTGGAGTTAGACTCTGGAACAGAAAAAAGGCATTATGTGAAATCTAGGGAAGTCTGTACAAAGTATGGTTAATAATAATGTATCAATATAGGTTTATTAATTGTTACAAGTTAATGAATAATTTTGAAAATAAAGTAGGATGTCAATAATGGGGGAACCTAGATGTGAGGCATACAAGAAACCCAAAACTCTATTGTTTTTGAAATTTTTGTGTGACTCTAAAACTATTCTAAACTTAAATGTCTAGTTAAATATATATGTATGTAAAAACTTGGCCTCTTGGAAATTTCCAGTATTTTATTCCTGAGAAAAGAATTCTATTATCTTTACCACTATAAAAAAACTTCTCAAATTGTTCAGAATACTCAGACCTCTTTAAAATATGCCATATTCTGCATTAGGGACAATGTCCAAAATTAGGTAACAGATATTTTCCTTAGATCATTTAAATAATTAATTTTTATTAGAGATATTTTGGTTGCAAACTGAGAATAAACAGTTAATTTAACTCTACTATATACTTAGGAATCTTCTAGGTAGTGGAAGAAGTAGGTATTTTAGAAATCTGCTAAATAGTGGAAGAATATAACATGATATAATAAAAAATCCAGGGGAAGAAAACAAATGCAATGAGAATTTTTTCCCACAGTGATTATAGATAAGAAACAGTTATTATTAAAGAAAGATAAAAGCTCCAAAAGGATGAAAATCAGATTGGTCACAGATGTCTCATCAGTAATAAAATCCATGATGATGTAGAATATCCTGAAAAAGCTGAAAAAATAACTCTCAATTTAGAATTCTATTCCCCGCATGTTCATTAAAGTGTAAAACTCATAGGATGACTTTTTTTAACTGACAGTATAAATATTATTCAAATATAACATGAAAATATTGTAAATAAAAATAATATGCAAGAGTATGAAGAAATTAAAGTTGGGGATAAAAAATAAGATGTAAGAAATCATATTGATAAAAATACTTGGATAATATTTACTTTAACTGTCTTACAATTTTACATGTCAATTATAACTTCATAGATTTGAAAAAATTAAAACTAAAAGGATAACAACAAAAATGCTGGTAAATTTTCAGTAATGTAAATGTTTACTCACTAAAATTACTAAATTTGAAATTTAAAGGAAAAGAACATCAAGTATTATAGCATAGTAATAATAGTAGGCACATATAATGTTTAAACTGTTTTAAATTAATTTACATACACTAGTTCGCTTAATTCTCATCATGGCTCATTGAAATAGATACAGATAGTTGTCCTATATTTTGTGCATGAGGAAAATATGGCATGGAAGTTTTGTATTTTCCTAAGGTCATAAATAAATGAGGTGAGACCTTGACATCTGGTGGTCTGACTTCAGTCTCCACATTTAACTGCTAGATTCTATTGCCTCCCCAAGAGCCAAGTGCTCACATTATTAGTCTGTTTGGGAAAATAATGGAGATATTGATTAAAATACACATTTTAAAATATATGCATAGCTAATGTAATAGTAGAAAAGAGTATATAAATTAAAATTTAAAATGATAAAAATACAAAAATGATCAAATCACTAGTACTTGGAAAAAATGAGAAATAAACATGGTTCATATAAATTGTAATATATAATTATATATGTATAAATCAGAAAACATGGTAGAAAAATTTGAATAGTAATTATTCATTTATTTAATGTATTTATTGAGCTTATATGTGTTACAAATATTTTTACTGTGGGAAATAAATTGGTGAACAAAAGAGGAAAAAACCACTTGTCCACAGAATATATCTTTTAGCAATTCCGATAAATATTAATCATTCTCACTACTCAGGTAAATTTTTTTTCACAAATGTGCTAAGAACCAAAAATCTAACTGCATGATGTTTAAGTGAAACACACAACTGAGAAAAATCCAGAACAGTTGAAGGTTAAAAAATTGGAAGTGTACACAGAGAAAATGCTAATTAAAAGTAAGATTATGCAAGAGTATTAACATCAGACAAAATACACTAAAGTCTAAAAAGCCTTATTTGAAATAATGAAATTCATTTCACAATGTTCTACTGAACAAATTGTCAGAGTCAAGATAAAATAAGTAAAATTTAGCAACTAGTAGATGGAAATAAGTATGCAGAAATATTTTTAAATGATGAATATATGAAAAAAATCTTGAGATTTTTATCAGACTTCCTTTAGAAACTGATAAGCAAGAAAAACAAAAAGAAGGAAGAGGAAAGATGGAAAGGAGGAGGAGAGAGATGTAGCAAAGAAGGGATGAAGTAAACATAGAAAATTTGAATATAATTAACAAGTCTGATACAATGCATATGCATTATATATAGCTGCTTAAATAAATGAGAAATGTAAAATAGCATCAATTAAAATTAGTATTTTAATTACCATTGTTATTATTTTTCATTATTCTGGGGATTTACTGGGTCTCTAATGTGGTTGTACTCAATGAATGCAGGGCCTGAATCATAGGTATTTTCCTTTCCGATGTGTCTGGTGGTTGATGCAGGCTGGGGATGTCAAACAGAACATCTGTATATTGCTTCTCTTGGGCTTCCTTACAGAATGGAGACTGAATTACATGAACAAGGTTCTCAAGAGAGCAAGACAGAGGGAAAATACACTTCTTTTTTATAACCTTATCTTAGAAGTCAGACAGTAACATTCTGCTACTTTCTATTCATTAGAATCAAGTCATGAAATTAGCCTGTATTCAAAAAAGTAAAATTAGCAACAGACTCTTAATGAGAAAACTGTTGCAGAATTTCAGGATATGTTTAAAACCACCACACATATAAATAACTACAAACAGCAATAAATAAAAATGTTTAGTTTCAAAGAATCCATGGACTATTTACAAAGGTACCACACAGTATATCATTCTCAATAATAAGGACTTAGTAATACCTGACCACTTGCAAATGAAGTGTGATATCACTAAGGGAAAGATAGCCTACGTAAATCTTACTGTTAGAAATAAATGTAAAATAATACTAAACAATGTATAGATGAAAATAGAAATGATAAAATGACAAAATATTTTGTGAATAGGAATACTACAAATTAATGTTGTGTTTTCATTATGTAAGATATCAAGGAGACTCAACAAAACAATTTGTCAGCACGTAAACTACACTAGAACAAATGCTGAAAGAAGTTTTTTAGATGAGGGAAATAATAAATGATGGAAACTGGGATCTACAGAAAGCATTGGAGACCCCTGGTGAAAAATAGAAAATATGTGGCTGTATATGAGATATTACTTTTCTTATTTTAATATACTTAAATGACAATTATATGTTTAGAGCAAAAATATGAGCAATTATATTTTGGGTTTATAAAAATAGAGGTAAGGTATATAAAAAGAGTACAAAGAAAAGAGAAATATAAATTTGAAATCTATATTTTTGTGAAGTTCTTACATAACATGAAATATTGTACTATTGTGTCAAGCAAGACCATACTAGTTTGAGTATACTGTAATTTTGGAGGAGATGAGTTAAATAGATCTTGGTTTCTCTTTTAATTGGAATGTACCCCATGGGGACAGAAAGAAGGAAAGTATCTCATTCTAATCTTGTTAAATTGGATTTAAGTAAATAGAGTTATGAAATTGATATGAGAATCTAAGAGAGAGAATGACCTCAGCAGTATGCCATTTGCTACAAAAGTAGTGTAAATAAACCCAGGATCAATGGATTTGTAAAACATGAGGTTTGTTAAGATGGTAGATTTTCTTCCAAAATAAAAAATATAAAGCTTATTTTTAAAAAGAAGGACTGAGTTAAACAGACTATGTAAAATATCAAAACCCACAGATATGCCATTTTTAAGAAATGCACATTAAATATTTAAAAAGTAGGTTAAAAGTACTTAAAACTTGCTAAATAAACTTGAATCATAAGAAAGCTTGAATAGTTATATTCATATCCGCCACAGTATATTTTGAGATAAGAAATATTATCAGAGAAAGTGTTATATTTTCTAATGATAAGGAATGTCAGTTCATTAAGAAATAAAACAATTCACCCTGACCAGTGTGCCTCAGTCCGTCCAATGTCTTTCTGCCAAGTGAAACGTTGCTGGTTTGCTTCCTGGTCAAGGCACATGCCTGGGTTGTGCATTCAGTCCCTAGTCTCAGCGTGTATGAGAGGCAATGTATCGATGCTTTTCTCTCACATCAAAGTTTCTCTCCCTCTCTCTCCTTTATTCTCTTCTCTCTAAAAATAAATAAGTAAAATTTAAATAAAAGAAATAAACCAATTCTATAGAGTCTTTATGAACTTATCTATAATTCTGATTGTTTTTTATTCCTAATAAAAATTTAATAGATGTTTGGACAGAGTATGTTTGCACTCTTTGTTGTTAAATCTGAAAATGCAGGTATACATTCCTTTGTTTATTCTTTGTGCTTATTTTCTCTTCAGTCCTATGTTAGAATGGTATGTTTTTCATAGTTTGGAGAAGGAAACAATTCTATGTGAAAATAAGAAAAATAACACGGTTTGTTGGAGATATAAAATATGCCAATCCTTTATTGTACTAATAGATATTATCCTGGAGGAATTGCCATGGACATTGACCTATAACAATAAGTTGGCTGCAAAACTGACTAAGACTATCTGTGTGAGCTAAGCTAAAAGGTGTTTGTTTTTACACTTCTGAATGTATTGAAATAAAAACACAAGGTAAATTAATGAATAAACAGTAAAATGAGGCCACTAATAATGTCATAACAGGCAAGATAGGCAGGAAATAAATGTCTGATTTATAGTAGTTGCTGAAGAATTTACCTGGATGAGTAAGTTTCAATAGTTTCAGTAAGTTTCAATTATTTGGCAGACTTTAATATTCAATAAAAGGGGAGAGAGCAAAGGAGAAAAAGAGGGAGGGAAAGGGAGATAGACACAGAAACAGAGATAAAGAGTGAGAGAAACCTACGGTGATAACCTTTTATGAATGGAGAATAGTGAATGCAGTTTGTGCTTGCTTGAAATGAAAAAATAATGAAGCAAATGTACTTGGTTTAAAGTATGTGGGCTATCAAAGTGAAAATGAGAATAAAAGTTTTAGGTTTAGAAACAGAAGTCAACAGCATCCTTCCTCTGCAATACCCATAAGTAGGCAGTTTCATAATGTGAGTCTCTTTCCCACATTGTCTAACTTTTCTAGAATCAACATGCCTATAAAATATATGAATATTTACTCTGAAAATGTTATATTACCCAAATCAACAATAGATTGTAACATAATGTTTAAGAAACTTGCATGTTTTATTGAAAGTAACATATATCTCAGTTCTTTTATGTTAGATTAAACCTTTTAATGTGATCTTTATATGATACATTCTGATTACCACACTGGACTTGCCCTGTATTTTTGCTCCCAAGAATCAACATTAAATGCTGTATTAAGGTTGAAAGTAGTACAGGCTATGTCAAGAGATAAGATTACCTTTGGTTTTCCTCTCTATTAATTCACCTCTCATATGTTAAATTAATTGTGATTTTCACTTGTGTTTTCCCATGTTTCTGGCTTTAGTTCCCAAGTAAGAACAGCAGTAGAAGATAAAACACCTGTGTGTGTGTGTGTGTGTGCGTGTGTGTGAGAGAGAGAGAGAGAGAGAATGAGATGATAGAGATTGAGAATGTAGTAACCTCCCTCCAAAATGTAGTAGTCTCCTTTTGCTGGAGGGATAACTCAAACATAAAATGAGAACCATACAATATATATCTCTGTAAATATATGTATAATATTGTACATATATGTACACATTGTGGGAAATTATACTTCTTTTCAAATTTTCTATTATGCTGTTATGTCAAGTTTGCTACTAAGCTCTGTTAGGTGACAGAGTCTATATCCAGTCCCAGAGATCAGCATCTTTCATTTTGCCATCTGTTTAAAAACACTTTCTTCACTATATTCTCTCTGGCTGAGTAAAATCAGAGACAGATTGCAGCCTGTTGAATTCTTAGCAAGTAAATTCATTCGAGAAAAGAAATCTAAACAAGGTAGTGACCCTATTATTTCAATCAACTCTGTGTTTGGAAGTTAGAGCAGAACTGTCAGGTGTTTTCTTAAGCTTCTTATTGAAAAATGAATCAGGTTCTTGAAGTCAGTGATATGCATCTTTAGTCACAACTGCAATTCTATAACTGCTCCCTTCAATTGCCCCTGGATTTAGACTCAGTAAGAGACAGTCCAGTCCACCAGAACTGTAAATGCACATACCAAAGATTCAGTTATGTAAGAGTTCCCTTTGCCTCCTGCTCCTCAGGTGCTGGGCTGAAAATAGGGCCTGTGTGGAGGAGCAGACAGAGGCTTTTCACAAAGCATTTATGGGTTGGTTGTGGGGTTGTGACTTCAGAAGATACCCTACAGGGTGAAATGAGATGACTAGTTCTTGCAAGACTCAGGAACAGTCTTCAGTAAGACAGTTGTTGTTCTGTCTGTATTACCTTCCCAAGATTTAAATGATTCATATGTGTCTTTCAAATTAACATTTTGGTTAAATAAATAAATAAATAAATAACCTGACTAATGAGCACTAGAGAAATTGTAACAGTGCTGCTTTTTTTTCATTTTACCAAGGTCCACTGATCAAGGTTTGTAAGAAGTACCCAGAGATGGAATGGAAAATGCATTTAGTTTGGGCTTAATTTGCACCAATTAAATTTTGGTGCAAATCAAGGGGTATGTGCCTTCCAGGCTATCATTTAAAGTGTCTCTCCTACAAAATAAATGTAAGGGGAAATAAATGTTCATGCAACCCTTAAGTTGTTGACAAATCATAATAGCAAAGTGATCAGTCCTGACTGGTGCGGTTCAATGGGTTGATCTTAATAGATCTAGTTTTCTTTCCAGAAATGGGCTTCTCTTTCCCTTTTCTGGTCTCAAAATGATACATTTCACCATAAAGTTCTAAGAAATGTTTAGAGAATGTATCTCACTATAGCATTGTCTCTGTTAAATATAGCCAATCTGAAATCACCACTCTAATTTGTACAGCTGACCAATGAAGAAAACCAACTTTTGCCTCAGGAAGAACACACTTGACCAGAAGTGGCTGCATGTATAGCCCATGGAAGCATGGTTGAATTAAATCCATGTGCAGTTTCCTCTAAAAGAGTCAACCTAAATCACCATCTTTGCAACCATTTGGCAGCCCTCTGATACTGGGGGAAAATACCATGTTGGCCTGTGGTCGTGAACAGTTCACCAAGCCATCTCCAAGATGACCACTTAAGCATGAAGCTGGTGCTCTTACAGTCATGCAGTAGAAGGTTGCAGAGTACTCTGACAGAGAGAAGCAAACAGAGCATCACATGATTGCAGATCTAACCTCAGATTACCTGGCTTGAATGGCACCACTGCTCTTGGCTGTCCCAGCCACTCAAACAGCATATAAAACATTTTGAGAAAGGTGCCTCTGGAGACCAGGATTTACATGTTGTTATGCAGGGGAAATCTCTGCCAACCAGAAAAGGATCAGAATGATACACAGAACATTTCATATAAAGTACTCCACAGGATGGGCCACCCTAAGCTGTAGTGCCCAGGGCAGAAGCCAGCATGCTGAGGTCTAGGTAGTATAGTTGCCACCATGGTGGTAATGACATGGATTCTGTCTTATTTCATATATATTCTACACACCCATTTTATTTCATCCATTATCCATAAGTCAATAAAGATTTGTATGTGTTTATGTAAATGTATATGCATATATAATACACATTTTTACATAGCTAAGAGTAGACATAGACATATGATATATCACATACACACACACCTATAAAAATTTAATTCACCTATCAGATAGAAATAATTTAAAATAGTGCAGCATTGATTCTTTGATAATTTTAAAGTGAAATAGCATAACTTTGAAGGATTTTTGCCAGACCACATTTGTTTTAGGAAAGTGAAAAAAAAATCTTTCTATTTCCAAGCAGTTAATGCATCACATTTTAATTAGCAAGGATTGTTCTCTGTGGTATTGGGATGATGAATTCATTACTTAGTGAACCATTTAATTCTTTCACTGGTAATTATCACAGAGGTAGGTGGATAAGCGAAAAATGCCAAATATCTTATTTGTTGTTTTTAATCTCATAATAATTGGCTACTGTGTTATGAAATCAAAACACTGCATTATTTATTTTTACTCTTGGTTAAATCTCTTAAAAATGTAATTTCTTTCTAATTTGAATCTATACTCATTTTTTAAATCTGTATTTTGTGTACTTGTGCCATCAATTTTATTTCATGTTAGGGTCAATCTAAAATAGCATATTGTCTATGTTTTAAATGCAATTGTTATTGACAGAAATAGTGTAAAATAAAATACTGGTACTACTTTAACATAAGTCTACAAAATACTGTAAGTTTAACCCTTAGGTGTTTAGACTTAGCAAAACGGATATAAAGAAAAGGTCATTGTCTACAGGTCTACTCTTCTAAGTGTATCATTGAAACTCCCCTTAACATTGTGCCTGAAATCCCTCTATCTCTTCTTTCATAATTGAAATTTAGTCATTGTATTTAGTCTCCATTTTGAGAATTAAAGACAAAAAAACCAATCTCCCCCCAAAAAACCAACATTGTTTTAAAGCAGCTCATTAAAAGCACAGTTTTTTTTTTTTTCCAAAAGCAAACAGGTCTACACATGTTCATTAATTTTTCTTTCCTTTTTTCTTTTGTAGCTATTTTTACCCCTTATATCTTCATTTCCTGAACTGATATATTATATCTTATGATAAAATAAAAATATCTTACTATTTATACTTGAATTTACTAATCAAATATTTAACCATATATTGCATTGAGTTAAAAGCTATTTCCTTCTCCTATAACATAACTTTGCTTTAATTTTTGTCAGTTTTCAGAGTTTATTAATCAGCTTTAGCAATATACTGTCAATGGTAAATCAACAGAGTATAGTAGTGTGATTATTGTGTGAAGATAATTAAGGAAATATCAATATATCCATTCAAAACCAATATGGTGAAAATACTATATATGTTAGCCTCAAGCTCACCAGGCACATTCTAGCATACTAAGAAGCCTTGCTGCCTTGTGATAGCTCAGATTCACTTTCCTAAAACTACATTTACTTATAATTTGAAAAAGGTTTCAATGATTCCCTGCTAACCTTGTGACAAAGAGAAAACTCAAGACTGAGGTTAAAGGCCTCATGCAATCAGTGGTCATTTATTTTGCCTCCCATCCCCTGGTCTTCAGTATGGCTTGTTTGCTCCATCTACTGTGTTTGCATGCTTCTCACTTTCATGATTTTTTCCATACTTTCTCTTGGTTATGTAGCTTTAACTCCTCTATACTTTGCTGTTGTTGTTTTTATTTCCTGTGAGGATCTTGTCAAATCTGAAGTTCGAGCACCTTTTCTTTCACATTCACTGACTTGGAAGTGCCATTTCACTAATCTTTCCTACTCCATATATATCGCTTATTCATCTGTTTTCTTGATAAATGAGAATACTAATTTTGTAATTAAATTGTCATCTTCTTGAGAGGAGGTCATGACTGCTATATCATATTGTATGCTATGCCTTTTTATATTTTACATAGACATCTATTATTTATTTATCCATAGTGCTTAAAACTGCTAAGAATGCAGTAGAATCTAAATTAATGTTATCAACTGATTGCCTATCATCTGAATTAAGCACTTAGACATTCTGTACATATAAAAGTCATAACTTAACTTTCCTGTTATTTTCAGAATGGAAAACTTGGGTGAATGGTCAATGGTGTCAAGAAACATGAAGAGTCTAAAATTTTACCATGCTGGTAAACTGCCAAGTCAGCCTGCCACAGTTCCATGAATGCTGGTGGAAAACACAAAACTTTAATATGGAAAACCAGTAAGATAAGAATCATGATTGCACTGATTCTCCTTGTCCCAAACCAGACAAGAACATACAAAGAAGGCCAATGGATTTTTGCACATTGTAGGGGTGTGTGACAGAAGAACTTTGAGTTTAGGGAATCTCTATTCTTTATAACGAGCAATGAGCTTTTCCAGGCCTCTGTTTCAGAAGAAGACATTTTCTCTGTCTTCTAAGGCAGTTTGCTATAGAAACATTCTTAAAAATAGACTCCAAAAAAGGTGGTCATTACTCTACTTGCAAAATGTTCAGAAACATGGAAGTCTCCTAAAATAGGGCTAGCCCAAACAAGAAAAGAAAACTGAAAGAAAAGAAGACTGAATTCAATACAGGCTGTTCATGAAAATTCCAGTTAAAAATTTACTCATAGATATGTCTTCTTTCACCTTTCTTATGCAAAAGTGAACTATACAGATTCTATCTTTGTATGCAGAGAGACCTAACCATATCTCCACACCACCACCACCTTTCTGCTCCTCTCAAACTCATAGTGATTGATTTATCACTGCTATGATAAATCTTTTTTTTCTTGTGATTCGTTTCCATTTCACCCTTCCATCTTCCTGAAGTGCTAGGCACTTTGCATCTGTATAAGATGGAAAATGGCTCTTTCACTCACTTACTATTCTTTTGCTTACCAGTAGCTATAATTATATAGACTGTCAAGCTCTAGGCCAAATAATTTCAGACTTGAATCTTCCATTGCAGTAGTCATTAGTCATATGTGACTACTGACACTTGAAACGTGTCTGTTGATATATGCTATTTGAAATACATGCCAAGTTTTAATGATTTAACATAAAAATGAAAAATATTTCATTGACAAATTTCATGTTAATTTGTATCAAAATTATGTTATTTGGAATACATTGTGTCAAATAAAATATATTATTGAAATTAATCATGTTACTTTTTACTTTTTAGTGATGTATTATAAAATTTAAAATTTTTCATATAACTTTCACGTGTGGCTTATTTATATTTTATTTTTATAGTGCTTATCTGGAGCTATTCTATTAAGCTGTCTGGTCTAATTTGCTGACTCTCTGAGCATATTCCTATTAGCATTAGATTTTATTGGGCCCTAATTTTTATGCAAAATTGGCTTAGAAAAATTGGGTAATTCACATGTCCATATTGAATTTATCTCTCCTATCCTCCTGACCCATATTTGGGGCTTACCCCAGCTAACAATTAAACAGTGATTAGCTTAATTTTTTATACACCTTCTGCACACCTCTTTCACATATCTGTTGGTAAGAGGAGGTCATCATTTGAGATGAGTATTCATTGGCTCCTCAATAATTGTAATATACTAATATTGATGTTAGAAGCAGTAGAATAGTAGAGCTTTAGCATTTATCCACTTTACAAAGGACCATTGGTTATCACCAAGTGGCTTGGTTGATTCTGAATTGTTAAGTGAATTATTTAGTAAAAATTATATTCTAAAATGAACATTTAGTTTATAGGGATATAATTAGTTATACATACTCAGAGTTCGCTTTATCATTTCCTTCTGAATTCCTTTAAATTGTGTCTTTTTATATTTAACAGGTATAATGAGAGATTAACTGAAGATTTTGTGTGTGTGTGTGTGTTATTTTATTTTGCTATTTGGATTATTTGAAATGGAAGAGTGCACAGAGAAACTGAAGTATGCCTTATTTAATAATAAGGTAAATATTATTCCAATATCTTGAAATAATGTATTTTCAATTCTGTTCTTCATGGCTAAATAAAAATGGATTTAAATACTTCCTCATAATACAAATGGAATACATGAACTTTAGATGATGCTTTAAAACACAAGGCTTATCTAATATTTTATTACTCAGAATTAATAAGTACAATGTGGTTAAAATTCATTATAATTCTGTCAATCATTTCTAGAAATGTGTTTTAGATGTTTCCTATTGTTATACCTCATACTTATGAAGTTATAAAGATACTGTCCCTAAAAATGGGAAGATTAGCTTCTTGAAAGGAGACTCAGTTCCATCAGGTGTTATCACTAATAACTAGGTGGTCTCCTGGGGTTTCAGAGCAGAGAAGTTTATCATTTTGTGCAGATAATGTTATTATACTGTACTTCATATGGTTGTTGTGAATACTTTACCTATATTAAAGCAACATATTGCACCATTATCTATTGTCTCCATAATTCTATGACTCCAAAATGTTTGGATGAGCAATGGATATTAATAAAAAGTAGTAGTAATTAGTTACGGTCATCTAAAAGATAAACATCATATGTATCATGTACTTTTGTTGGTTCTGTTACTTTTTGTACTTGTACTAAAATAGTGTTTCTAAAATTTTTGAACATAAAAGAATACTTACATATACCATTAGGAAATGAAAAGAAAATGAGGAAAAAAACATCTTATAGTAATAAATATGGTAATTAAATAATTCTCTGTAACCCAAAGCTATATTAAACACATATACTATCAAATTCCAGTTTATGTTAAAAAAATGATCATGCTGTAATCAGACTTTAAAGATTGAGTATAAGTTCTACAGTATTTAGTTTTAAATGCTCCTCTAAACACTGATCATCTGACTTGATTAAAAAGATTATAGGCAGAATTAATCTAACCTTTCAGAAAGTGAATTTCTCAAAGTAAATTTAAAAGATATAGTAAAAATCAAATAATCAGTTTTATATTAAAATCAGCATTTTTCAATTAGGAGCAAGTGTATTTCACTCTCATATCAGAAAATATTATTATTATTATTATTGATATTATTTTCTTGATTAACAAGATGTCTTTTTACGGTGGAATATCTAGAACACAGGTGGCAAACACAAGGCCCTCAGGCCAAATCCATCCATCCACCTTGTTTTATCTGGCTTTACATCTTGTTTCTACCTGGTGGCAGCACTGAGCTCTCACTTAAATTGCTAAGGAATGGTTACATTTATAGAGTCCTAAAATTACATTGGACCCTTTGAAGGCAACCTCGAGGCTGATGTGGCCCCCGGTGAAAATGAATTTGACATCCTTGATCTAGAATAACTTTTCACTTATATCATCAAATGAAGATTGGGCTTTTGAGGTGTGACAAGACCAACTGTTTTACAAAGGAAACCTCCAGTTAATGCCTGTTCCCCTAGAGTGATTATTCATAGTACCCTCTTTCATTCTCAAGTGTTTTGAAACTATAAAAATCAAGTGGATTGATGTAATATAATTCTGTTGCTGTGGGGGGAAAAATATCTTTGTTATATAAATAAAATAGTCTACCAAGGAGACTGAAAAGTAAACATACATAAATTAGTGAAAGGAGTATTGAGCTGTATAACAAATTCAAGATAAGCTAGAGGGAAAATTGTTTTACTAAAGTCAGTCAGAGAGTGAAGGAAAAATAAAATGGGACAGCAGGTAAGCAGGAGGTGGGCAGAAAATAATTCCAGAGTTGTAGGGAAGATACCTGTTATAGTTTGTATTGAATTCTCAGGGCAAATTTACACGACCAATCCGGGATCATTTAAACACATACATAGAAATAAGTAGATCTTCTGGCCTTTGTTGTTTTTCTCAAATAACTAACTTTAAAAAAAGCTACACTAATCTACTTGGGTGGAAGTTGAACAACATCTGCGAAATTTCATTTTGGACGTAATTAATGTAAAGAAAAACTAGGTAAACATCATACAAGGTAGCCAAGATGATGTTTGGATTTTCAGAAAAAAAATGATTTAATTGATCCAAAAACATTGTAAAACACGGAAACCTAGTTAAATCATAACATGACATTTTAAGAGGCATACTGATAAACCAATGTGTTTTTTTAGGGTTCTAAAAACAATAATGAGGTTATTGTAAATCATAAAATTTGAAAGAAACAGAGTATGAATTAGTGGTCATTTCAGATTTGTCATGGACTGAATGTGTCTCTCCCAAATGTATATGTTGGAAGCCCTAATATCTGATGTGATGGCATTTAGAGATGAGACTTTTGGGAGGTAATTTGGGTTAGATGAAGTCCTAAGATTGAAGTCTTCATAATGCAATTAGAAAAAGAAGAAGAACAACATAAATGCACAATTAGAAGGGTTTCGTCTACAAGCTAGGAAGAAAGCTCTCACAGAAACCACTGTTGGCACCCTCCCTGATCTGGGGTTTCCAGGATACAGAACCGTGACAGAAATAAATGTTTGTTATTTACAGTTACATAGGATTTTGCTATGGCAGCTCCTGCTAACTAAAACATAGATGTATACAAAAGGTACTATTCTAATTAGTACTTTTTTTGATATACCAGCCTGCCATCATGCACACTGTACCATCTGGTTACAGACAGCCAAATTTTAGGATCATTAGATGGCATACAGTAATACCAGATTTCATTTCCTCAAGAGAATTTTTTTTATCAGTGAATTCTTCTCATAGTGGATTTCAATGCTTTATAAAGCAAACATTTACTTATAAAGTGAGTATTTTAAATAAGCATAGGAAAGCAATCTACCAAGGATGTTATAGAAGGATATTCTAAGTTGAATGGAAGATTAATTAGACCACATGACACTTCGAATAATTTTCAATTAAATGTATTGTGTGCAACTTTTCTTTTTAGCTTAGTTTAAGACACTGCATTTCCATTTTAGTGTGTTTATATTGATATTAAACTTAGTTATTCTTTATTTATGATTCATTTTTATGATTGAAGTCTATATACGTATATTTTATTTTTTAAAGGTTTTGTTTATTTTTAGAGAGAAGGGAAGGGAGGGAGAAAGAGAAGTAGAGAAACATCAATTGTGTGGTTACCTCCTGTGCAACCCCTAGTGGTGATCTGGCCTGCAACCCAGGCATGTGCACTGACTGGGAATCAAACCAGCTACCATTTGTTTTGCAGGCAGGCACTCAATCCACTGAGTCACACCAGCCAGGGCTATGTGTATATTTTATAAAAATATAAGCATAGAGTAGGGGTAACTGATATTGTTTAGTTATATGGTACAAATATTCTTTAATTAGAATTGCCACATTCAGCACCAATTTATAATAAATTAACTGGCATTCTCAGTCAACACAACAGGACGATCACTATTTTGTCCTCCTTGCCAATAAACACCAATACTTTCCACATAGTTAATGGAGACTCCCAGTCTGCTTTTGTGTATTATGACATGTATTACTAGCTTTCTCTTTTTGCTAGATGATAACAATCTTCTAAATAACATTTCAGTTCAGAATGTTTAGTCACATTTTTTTAGGTCATGGTTTCTCTGGTTTGGTCTATGCAACCAGAACCTGGGCCCTCTAATTCATATACCACTGCAGCTCTACAACATGCCTGTGTGCCCCAGTGAAACCTAATTCTGTATCTCTCCTGAACCTTGAAATTGAGGTAAATAACAATGGACCCTTTAACTCTGACTCTTCCCAGTCCTTTCACATCCTCACAAATATATTTTCCCAGTTTTTTGTCTTATTTTTTATTGTTATTCTATTACAGTTGCCCTAATTTTCCCTACTGCTCTCCCCTGCCCCATCCAATCCCCAGTCCCACAGTCAATCCCTACTCTATTGTTCATGTCTGTAGGTCATTCATACATGTTCTTTAACTAGACACCTCCTCTTCTTTCCACCCTTACCCTGTCTCCCCTCCCCTCTAGTCCCTGTAAGTTTTTTCCTTGTTTCCATGACTCTGGTTCTATTTTGTGCATTTGTTTGTTTTGCTCATTATGTTCCTGTTATAGGTGAGATCATCATAGTATTTGTCTTTCACTGCCTAGCTTATTTCATTTAGCACAATACTCTCCAGTTTCATCCATGCTGTCACAAAAGGTAGGAGTTCCTTCTTTTTTTCTGCTGTGTAATATTCCATTATGTAAATGTACCAATTTTTTGATCCTCTCATTTACTGATGGGTACTTGGGCTGTTTCTAGCATTTGGCTATTATAAATAATGCTGCTATGAAAATAGGGGTGTATAGGTTCTTTTGAATTGGTGTTTCAGGATTCTTAAGGTATTTTCCCAGCAGTAGAATCACTGGGTCAAAAGGCAGTTCTATTTTTAATTTTTGAGGAGATTCTATGCTGTTTTCCATAGTGGTTGCACTAGTCTGCATTCCCACCAACAGTGCACTAGGGTTCCCTTTCTCTCCACATCCCTTCCAGCATTTATTGTTCATTGATTTATAATGATAGGCATTTTGACAGGTATGAGGTGGTATCTCATTATAGTTTTAATTTTCATCTCTCTAATGGCTAGTGATGCTGAACATCTTTTCATATGCCTCTGGGACCTCTGTATGTCTTCCTTGGAGAAGTATCTGTTCAGATTCTTTGCCCATTTTTTAATTGGATTGTTTGCCTTCCTGGAGTGGAGTTGTGTGAGTTCTTTATGTATTTTGGAGATCAAACCCTTGTCCAAGGTATCATTGGCAAATAAGTTTTCCCATACTGTTGGTTTCCTTTTCATTTTGCTGATGTTTTCTTTAGCCTTTTAGTTTGATGTAGTCTCACTTGTTTATTCTTTCCTTTATCTCCCTTGCCCTAAAGGATGTATCATTGAAAATACTGCTGCATGAGACATCTGAGACTTTACTCCCTACGCCTTCCTCTAGGACTTTTATAGCATTGTGGTTTATGTTTAAGTCTTTTTATCCATCTTGAGTTTATTTTGGTATATGATGTAAGTTGGTGGTCTAGTTTCATTTTTTGCATGTAGCTGTCCAGATTTCCCAACACCATTTGTTAAGAGGCTATTTTTACTCCATTTTATGCTTCTGCCCCCTTTGTCAAATATTAGTTGACCATAGAAACTTGGGTTTATTTCTGAGCACTCTATTCTGTTCCATTGATGTATATGTCTGCTCTTATGTCAGTATCAGACTCTTTTCATTAGAGTGGCCTTGCAGTATAGTTTGATATTGGGTATTGTGATCTTTCCTACTTTGTTTTTCTTTCTCAAGCTTGCTGAGGCTGTTTAGGGTTGTTTTTGTTAGAACAGATGACTATCAGAAAATTGGATGACTAATAAATTATATATTCATGAATTACATATGGAGCCTCTGTGCCTGTGTTTCGGAGATGGAAATGACCTAATCTGAGGGACTGACTTTTCTTTTTGGGCAGTACTGCCCCCAAATTTGATTATTTTTTTTCCTTCTCTAATCTTTCCATAGTGTCACCTTGGCTGGTGGCAGAGATGACTGTGCTAAAAATATTTCTTTCTGAGAGGCTTGCATTTTCAGCTGTTGGTCCTACTTGACATTTTTATCACTAAATTCATAATAACATACTGTTGCAATACCTTTTGAGTATTAATCTTATACCTTGAATCTTATGATATTATAGTAACTATAATCTACTTAAATAACAATAGTTTTTTTCTTAATAATGCATATGATTATTACATTTAACCTAAAATTCTTAATTTTCTATTTGATTTTGTGGTTTATACTTAGTTATGGTCCCAATAGAAATGACATGTCATATTCAGGCTAGACAAATGAGGACAGTTTGATAAACAAATTATTTACAAGGCTTAGGAAACAACAACAAAATTGGATGGTGAATTTCCCCAAGACTAGAAGCAGCTGAGAGCTGTAATTAACCCTAGACCTGGAGAGAGAAGGGAAGGGAATGATTAATAGAAACCAAAGAAGATAGTTTTTTTATAAGGAGAAATCAACTTGTTTTTGTTAGACATAGCAACAACTCATACAGGTTAGCCAGGAATAAGTCAGGAAAAAAATAGCCCTATCTGATTTTCCTGCCCTGTCCACATCACCTGCCAGTGCCTCTGACTGATCAAACACAAGGGAAGACAGAGAAATAAACTGTTGATATAGTCTACCTTAGTACCTTCTCAAATATCTTAGCAAACAGAAAATATTCAGCTGAATGAGGATATTTTTCCCATTTTGTTTTTGTTTGTTTATTTGAATCCATGCCTTAAATAGGGGAGAGCCCCCAAGGAAAAAAAAAAAACAGAATTATCTTCTGGAGGGCAGGTCCTTTGTAGCACAGGTTTCTCCTGCTAAGTGAGTGTTCTAGGAACCCATCTGTATCAGTGTACTAGCTGGCCTTGTTGTGAGACACTGCATTCAGTTTCAGTGCTTTTTTTGAAGATTCTTTCAATGGGTTTTTCCATTGCATGATGGGTGATTTAGGAGTGTACCTGCCCACATTATGCTGATTGTTCAGTAGTTTTTGACCAAAACAATGTGCTACTCCTGTGCCCCACCCTCCCTAATCACTGATCTTGCCCAGGTGAATTCTTTTATTTCACAGGATGGAAAAAGTCCTCAAAGGGGAATGTTTTGCTGTTGTGGAAGAGGTCAAAACAAAATGAAACAAAACAAAACAAAATATGTAGAAGCACTAAATGCATCGAAATCGACAAGTTCACAAACTGTTTTGAGCAATGGGAAAACGTCTTGATAGGTGTATTGCCTCAAATGGAAAGTACTCTGAAGGTGAATGAAGCTTAAACATATAAGAGTAAATACACATTTTTTTATAAGTAAGTTCCAGTTTTGGGGGGGCAGTACTATGTGTTTAATATCATGATGAATGTGGCTTCTGAATGGTTAAATTTGATATTGAATTGTATACAAATGCATTTACCTCCACTGGAATTCTTTTTACTTGTAGACCTTATTATGCATTTCCAAATAAATGGGAGATCTCCAATGAACATACTATGGATGTTGGATTCTAGACTTCAATGTAAATGAGAAAAATACTTCATTTTTTATTATTCATTCTTTTATTATACTTTACCATATTGATTCTCAAGATCCTCTACTTAAATTTTTATTGTTCTGTTTAGTTCTGTAGAGTTAGTTCTCACCAACAAGCCAAGACCTAAGTCGGTCAACCATATCTTTCTTCCTAATACATTATCTGTTACTGTGGTTCCTCCAAACTTGTTTTTAACTGCTTCCTAAATATCTGGTGTCCTCATTTATCATCTGGCTATTTGGTCTAGAATTACTGACTGGTTGATCCTCCCACCACAGGCTCACTCATTGTTATTACTCTTAAATATTTCCAAAACACAATTTCCCTTTCCTGAGGACACTAAAACTTTCACTATGGGATCAGAACAAAAATGCTTAACTATACTTCAAGTGGAAAACCTTTTAAAACTGGAGTATTATGATCTGTAGAAATATTCATAATTGATAAAAATCCATAAGCTTCTGTAGTAGCATCATAATTTGTTCTTCTTACTGATTAAAAAAGGGCCACATGTCAGTAATTTGGGGCTGGTAGTTTATTGTCACCTGGGTCTGTTTTCTTGCTGACATCCTCATTTAAATGCACACAGAAGCATGAAAAAAATTACTTAGTCTAGAGCAGCATTTTGATAATAAGAAAATACTTTAAATTCATTAAGTTTTTGGTACCAAATGCAAATAAATGTTAGATAACAGCAGATTTATTTTCCTAAACACCTACTATTATTCTTTCATTTTATTTACTCTCTCTAATAATATTCCTAAGTGATTTTTCAGAGAGATTCAAGTTTAAATGTATCATTCATGTGTGTATATATGTATATATGAATTATATATATGCATGTGTACGTGTTTGTGTGTGTGTGTATATACACGTATATATTCATTAACTGAGAAGTTAAAATCCTCAGTAAAGGACTTTTAACCTCAGAGTAGGTTATATGCCTCCATGTAAAATATAGACTTATCTTTTCACTTCCTTTGATAGTTAGAAAATCTGAAAATATGATAAAGACGAAAGCACATCTAGTCAGGAGTCCCTCAAGGATTGAAGTCGATATATATTCTCCTTTAATATTTAAGCAAGTTCTAAAGCTAAGCATTTCATATTTTCCCACAAGATCACATTAGCATGGTGCTCGTCACCTCCTCAACTGACATTTCCCTTCTTGCCCGAGTGCCTTGAGTGGCCAAATTAGTGACTTTGTTTCACAATCTTTCACTCTGGCCTTTCTTTACTAGTCACTGGACTTCCCTATCTTTAGACTTTTTTTTTTCACATTTTAATTTTCCTTTCCCTCTGGGATCTATTAACTACTCTGAAAACAAAAATTGTCCCTGTTGGAGTATAAATGCATGTTAATCTAGTCACAATCTCCCTGAGGTATTTACATTTTCATAAAAACGTCCTTGGATGGGGGCAGATACTTGAAAATTATCTAAAACATCTGTTTTCAATAAGATTATATTCAAATTTGACTAACAACTGGAATAAGGTATAATATAATTGGGCTAAATCATCTTATGTATGCTACAAAATATTTAGAGTTTTCATTTAAAGTGATGTAGGAAAGTAACCATATTATGCAGGAGGATTTGCAATGAGGTTTTTTAAAAAGGCTAAAAGCTGTGATAACAGAAATATAAATAATGTTTTTTTTCTGACAGCAAGGTGTTTACTTTTAGAGAGAGTCATTCATGTTATTGAAAATAAATAAAATTGGTAGTTTGGGGTTAAAATATGAAAAAAAACTTGATAAAACCTGAAATCTGTCCTTGATTTGCCGGGAAATATGGAATTATTGCAGTTTCTTTAGAGTACATGATGGTGAAGGTTGAGACTGTACTAATGGTGAAAAGTGTCAGTAGGTGTAACACACACATTGAGGATGATGTCCATAAGAATAAAAAATGTAGAAAAGTAAGTCAATATGATTTGTTACTTCTCTAGATATAAGACTTAAAGAATAATAGATATGATTTTATTCTGAAGTTGAAATACTGGGGGGATTTGAAAGATACAAATGTTGGTAGGGATAGAGAGTAAAAAGAAACAAAAAATTCATTTTGGATAAGATGATGGGGCACAGTGAATTATACACTTATTAACACATTACTACTGTGCAAATATATGAAAAAAGAAGAAGGCAAAATTAGGAAATATTATTTTGAATATTATATGGAAAGGCAGGGCTGGAAGGACATAGATTTGAAAATCATCCTCAAGAAATTAGAAGTATAGTTAAGCAAGAGGATGACTTTAGCATGGTAGACTTATTGAATAGCTCTCATTAGTAAGCATTCTCAGTGTTCCTCAAAAGATATAGAAAGAATAATCAATTTAATAATTTTATATTGTTCTTAACAATGAAAGTAAATCTTAATACTGTCTTCATAATGTGGGTGCAAAGACTTTTCAGGATTGTATGTTTCTCCTTGTTTTAAATGAACTTTTTATTTTATAAAGGTTTTAGATCTACTGAAAAATTGGAATGATAGTACAGCATTTTCCCATAGTAACATCTTATGTTAGTATGGTATATTTGTCAAAATTAATTAACCAATAATGATACACTGTTATTCACTGATGTTGAAGTTTTATTTAGATGACATTAATTTTCACCTAATGTCCATTTTCTTGCCTAGTAATTCCATTCACCATATGCTATTATATTTAATCATCATGTGTCTTTAGATTCTTCTTGGTTGTGATGGTTTCTCATATGTACTTTTCTTGTTTCTGATGACCTTGACAGTTTTAAGTAGTTCTGTCAGGTCAAATAGTTTGTCAAATATCTTTTTATTGAATTTTTTCTGATTTATTTTTTTAAATTATCATGGTAATACTTGGGTTATGCTTTCTGGGAAGAGATATCATAGTGATAATTTTACTTTCATCTTATCATATCACTGTGCCTTCATTTTTTATCCTAACCTTTATCTGTTGGCTGCAGTGTTTGTCATGTTCCTCTACTGTAAACTTACTCTCATTTTCCCAGTCACCATCTTTTTATAATGGCTCATAGATCTTACTTGCCCAGTCATGATTTGGTAAATAATATGCCCACAAGTACTCATAATTCCTTGCCCACTTTCCCTCTTCCAAAACTAATGCCACATATATACATTTCAATAAACAAAATTTCCAACAAACTACACTATGTGAGTTGCAGTGTCAAGAATATTGGGAGGTGAGAGATAAAATTATGAAGCACATACACATATACATCTACTCTTCTAGACATAATTCAACCTTGGATGTGATTTGATATTTAGAAAATAATATTGAGATGATTCTCAAAGTTGTCTGCACATTGAGTCACTTCAGAAGCCATAAAAATTATGGATGGCTGGAATCCACACCCAGGAATTTTCATTGCATAGGTTTCTTGGGCATCAGGGGGTTAGGGTAAAAATATCCCCTAGTGATTCCAATAAACAAGGAATCATGAAATCCTCTAGCCTGCAACAATTAATTGGCCATGACCAATTTATTTACCTTATCAGCTATAACAAGCTAAGCTATACCAAAGAGGTAACATAAAGAGGAGAGGGATAGTTTTACTTTGTAATTCTATTAACAACACTTGGTTCAATCAAGTATGGATATAAGAAAATACTTTTAAAATATAACTATGTTTCAAAAATATGCTTTAGTTATGTGTCAATTATATCTTAATAAAAATCAGTCAAACAAATACTTTAAAACCTTGCTTCCTTGCTAAAAAAGAAGGGAAATCATAAAACCACTATTCTTTAAAAAACTGCAGTAGGAAAAAGTGACAAAAATTGGGATAACTGTCATTAAGAATATATATATATTTAATTTTCAAGTTAGTTTTCAATGTCATGTATAGAAACACATTAAAGTCACGAGTAAAAGCAATTCCTTGTTGTGCTTGACATAAGCTGTACTGGAGCATGGTTAAAATAAGTCTTTTCTCTAATGTAACAAGGAGATTAAAAAAAATGACAGGGAAAATACCAAAATCAATTGTGAAAGTATGGAATAAATCTGTTTATCAACACATATGGAGTTTCCTGATATGGACACTGGCTTCTGACTGACCACCCAGTGGTGGGTAAGTAAGTAGCCAGAACTTGACTAGCAGTCAGGACACACACCTCCTGGTGCTCCTGATTTGAGCAGGGCCTACTGCCCGGGTACCACTTCTGAGAGCCAGGAAGAAATGCCAAGGCAGGGAGCTGGAGACCTCCAGCAAAACCAAGATAGAGGTGCCAAACTCCAACTATGCACATCCCCTTCCATTTATAAGCAGAAAAAGTTACTCTGATCTCAACCTAGTGTTCTTACAGCACCTTGCTATTGGAGTAGTAATTTTTCTTTTTGACAGGAAAAGGAGGAATGGAGAGGAGTTAAAAATGTCTGTAACCAGAGGAGAACAGGGAGGGGGGTATTGGGGGAAGGAAGGGAAATTGTTGTCAAGGAACATTTGTAAAGGACCCATGGACAAAGCCAAAGAACAGAAGGATTGAGTGTGGGAAGTAGGAGTGAGTGGGGCCAGGAAAGTGGTGGTGGAAAATAGACACAACTGTACTTGAACAACAATTTAAAAAAAAAGTCTGCATAATAGCTTTGACTGACACCTGAAGCTATTTACATTAAGGAAACCAGCCTCACCAGGTGGTAACCTGTATTTTGTCCGAGCTTCATCTGTCAATTTATGATCAAGTTGGGGCACAAGTTATGTTTGGAGTCATTAATATAACTCAGTTGGGGCAGAGTTATATTCAGAGAGAGGTACAGCTCTCCAAGTATTTCACTTTCTCTGAAAAGTGCTATATATGACAAAATTATAAAATTATATCTCTCATTTTTCTTCTCTTAACAAATAATAAAGTTTAACAGAAATGAGTTATTCATGTAATTTTCAAAGCTTTTCAGTATACCATTATTTTCAATATTTCCATTATTACTAATCTAATATTTTCTCTAAGACAAATGCTTCAAATAGGAATTGTATTATCAATTAAAAAAAGAAACTAAAAACAACTAAAATCATTGTATGTAGTAATTATTTTTTGCATTTAGCATGTATTAGCCTATCATTATAGAAGCTGTTCTTAAGTATTTATTTTAAAAAATCATATTCACAATGTCAAACAAGTTCATAAAATTGATGTGCAAATTTAATTTTCAGAGAATAACACTATTTGTGCCTCTCGGATCACATAGCCTTATCCTCATTACAAGTTGGAGACACACACTATATAAAATACTTTTTAATAGTAAAATATATTATAAGAGATTCTTGAGCCTAACAAAAATATCTTTAAAACATGTGGTCATTTGAAGTATAAAACAGCAAGTATAAAAAAGGGCATGATTGTAAAACTATGATTTGAAGGCCTATGAACAGTACAAAATATCTCAACATTTAACGGTTACAACCCTCAAAAAATTTGCAGGGGTGTGCAACATATGGAACATTTTTAATGTCATGCAAACTGAACCCAATTCTCAATCTTTTCCAAAATGTCTTCCAAGGCTTCCAAGGTCAAGCCTCTGAAGCTGATTCAAGGTGAAATATTCCACCTGATTTAACCTAGTCTGCAAAATGATTTGTCCTCCAGTGGAAGCCCTTTGACTTAGTGATGCCTCAGTCTGGTCTTTTTCTTTTATAAGTTTATCTAAAAATTATCCTTTTCCAGTTGGGCTCCTCATTTTTGCAGTGTACTCAAAGCCATGACAACGCAATGCTACAGAAGTGGGCTTACACTGATCACGGGGCAAACACTGCCCATAGTAACAGATTTTTCTCCCTGGCTGATTTCACGAGATGTTGTTCACTCCACTTGGCAACAATTCCAGGGAATAATTATGATTCACATGAATGTCAGCAGCTTTCTCTGAAATTTTTTTTCTTCTCAGTCATTAGAGGAAGAAACTGGAGTTATTTTTTTCTTAGGTTGATGCATTGTAATGTGGACACAGGAACAGTATCTAAATCATCCAAAAGTATATCAAGTCCAAAAGTATATCAAGTTCAATAGTACTGTTTTCATTTTTGCTAAGTAACTGACTAAATTCTAGAGGCACATTTTCTTTAGGGGACCACTTTGGACTATGAGCCACAGTCACTGGTGTTCACATAATCTTTTTGTTGGAGTGCTTGATTGAAGATTTGAAGGTGGTAAAGATGACTGTCTCTGTGAAGCAGAATTACAGCTCTTTTGTCTTTGCTGGGCACATTTCTCTGGGGACCCATCTGCACCAACAAGCATTTGTTTCCTGAGGACTCACTAATTTATTTGAAATGTCCTCTTTTTTTCTGTTTGTATGAGCCAATTTTTAAATATTTTACTTCACTAAATTATTTTAAAGGTCTCATGATAAGTGTTTCTGAAGTTTCTCTCTGTCTGTGTTTCTCTGTCAGTCTCTCTCTCTCTCATCAGTAAGTTTCGTGGTGATCTGCCAGGTGAGGGATTGTTTTCTGGAGGAGAATGGTACCCAGGAACACAGGTTTCTCCAGCTAGTCAGTCACAATCCTGTCCTGCATGTTCCAGGGCTGGCCAGTAAAGAGAGAATACTCCATTCCTGGCATCAGCACTTCTACCTGCTGACGTCAGCGTTGGCTGCTGTGGTGTGGTGGCCCAGGGGGCTCATGGGAGTTCCAAAATTATGATGAAGACAACATATTTTCATGCTCTCCTTGCTTAACCTGAGCTTCAAGTTTTGAAATTGTTCTTTTCAAGTCAACAATCTGAGTTTGTGCATCAAGCAATTCTCAGTCATACGGGAGTGGGTAAAAGGTTTACAATTGTTTGTATGGAAAACAATACAATAACTAATAAATAATAATACAAGGATAAACTCTGCTTTGCACACTCACAACTGTAAACTTGCTTTTGCTCACTCTTCTATTTAATGTATCCTTCATTGTTTTGTGCTCTTTTCCAAAGGACTCATACTTTCCTAAAATATCTTGAAACATTTTGTTTTCCTGTTAGTTTAGCTTTTTTGTCATCTGAGAATACGTAAACTTTCTCAGATACTTCTAAAGTTTGCAGCCTACATATTAGTCAAATGATGGTATTGTCTTTTTCTTTATTAATTGTTTTCATTTCCTCAATTTGTTCTTGCAAAATTTTGGAGCCTTTGCTGGCTGCACTGAGGCATTCTCTGAAATCACATGCTTCTATTTCTAATAAGTTACTCTTACTTTCAAGTGTTCTTGCATGATAGTAGCTTCATTCAGAGCGCTAACTGGCCACATCTGTCCACAAGAATTTGAATGGTTTTCTTTCAGTTTTCAAATGCAGAAATTTCTTTTCCTTCCAGTTTGTTTTAAGCTATTTAATTGTGATTTATAATAAGCTTGAAGGTCCTCTGTGCGTTGAGCATGCTTTTCCTTAAGGTTCTGCCTAATCTTAGACAACAGCACAGGATCTTTCAGGAAAGTCAATGAAATGCATTCTGGGGCAGTTTTGGCTGTACCTGGAATCTGGAACTCACTGTGGTTGGAGTTACCATAAAGTGTTTTCTTCTGCAGTGTTGACAGAGATGTCATTACTAGTAATAACATAGGCTGAAGTAATGTGGAGCTGGCCCTGTGTTTATTTTGGAATGCTTAGTTTTTCCAGCAGTCCACTGGTGAAGCTTTTGTATTTAGAGGATATTTTGGGAATCCAGACAACTGAAAAGTGATATTACTTGCTTGTGAAAATGAGTCTATGTCAGAGTGACTAGTCACACTGGGTTCTAGGACAGTCTGGTGAAAAGGATATCTGGTCATCTAAGGCATTTAAGAAGTCACGTGGTTGAACCCGGGAAATCTGCTGATTCAGCCTCATGAGTAACATTGAATGTAGAGTCAGCATCTGGGTTGCTGACAATCAGTGGAAAAGGGTGATGTGAATGGCTTCTCTAAAGCCTCAGGCAGAAAGTGGTATGGGTGGTTTTGTTCATCTTTTAATTTTCTACTGTATACTTCCTAAATCTTTCTTTCACCAAGAAAATTGTGTTAAATTCACCAGGAAAAAGGTAAATGTCTTCCTTTAAAGAGGCACAAAACTCTACGGGAGAATGTATGTAGAAACTCCTGTTTTATGAGGACCGTCCAGAAAAAGTCCAGCCATTGTCAGTGTAACGAGAACAGTTTACATGACACTGATGTCCAGTTATACCCAATTACACTGATTTAAAAATATTTATATTAAACACACTAATTAGACAACTAATTAGACATGTGTTTATATATACACTTATATACTTATAAATAGTATATATTAATATTCATATTAAACTTTTTGCCACAGAAGTCCATAAGTATTTGTATTAAACAAATAAATAAGTACATTAATTAATAAGGTAAATAACCTGGACAGGGTCACATGACTCATTTTAAGTTAATCTTATATTTGACTTGTTTTATTTATTTTGGTCTAGAAAGTTGAGTTTATTATAATCTTTAAATAAGCTTAATATTTTTCTTCCCTATTGAGTTATCTAAATAACTTTTATGAAGTCATACCATTATCCCTGACATTAGCAAACCACAAAATACATTTTCTTTTTAAATTTCACCTTAGTTTCAAGTCCTGTATCAAATGCATCTCTATAAATTAGGTAGGTGAGGACTTTTCTTCACTCCAAAACCTGAGCAAACTATATTACTTATATTTTTAATATATTTTATTGATTATACTATTACAGTTGTCCCAATTTTCCCCCTTTGCCCCCCTCTACCCAGTACTCCCATTCCCTCCAGCAATCCTTCCTCCTTAGTTCATGTCCATGGGCCATGCATGTAAGTTCTTTGGCTATTCCATTTCCTATACAGTTCTTAACATTACATTTCTATTTTGTACCTACCAATTTGTACTTTTTAATCCTTGTAACTTTTTCCCCATTCTCCGCCTTTCCCTCCCAACTGATAATCTTCCAACTGTTCTCTGGATCTATGGTTCTGTTCCTGTTCTGCTTGTTTGCTTAGTTTGTTCTTTTAGATTTAGTTGTTGATGGTTGTGAATTTGTTGCCATTTTAATGTTCATGGTTTTGATCTTCTTTTTCTCATATAGCCCCCTTTAGCATTTCTTTCTTTTTTTTTAAATGATTTTCTTTTTTTTTAAATATTTTATTTATTTATTTTTTAGAGAGGGAAGGGAGGGAGATAGAGAGAGAGAGGGAGAAACATCAATGTGCGGTTGCTGGGGGTTATGGCCTGCAACCCAGGAATGTACCCTGGCTGGGAATCGAACCTGGGACACTTTGGTTCCCAGCCCGTGCTCAATCCACTGAGCTACGCCAGCCAGGGCTAACATTTCTTACAATAATAGCTTGGTGATGACAAACTCCTTAGATTTACCTTGTTTGTGAAGCACTTTATCTGCCCTTCAATTCTAAATGATAGCTTTGCTGAATAGAATAATCTAGGTTGTCAGTCCTTGCTTTTCAACACTTTGAATACTTCTTGATGGTCCCTTCTAACCTGCAAAGTGTCTTTTGAGAAACCAGCTGACAGTCTTATAGGAACACCCTTGTAGGTAACTATCTGCTTTTCTCTTGCTGCATTTAAAATTCTCTTTATCTTTAACGTTTGGCATTTTAATTATGATGTGTTTTGGTAGTCTTCTTTGGGTCCATCTTGTTTGGGATTCTCTGTGCTTCCTGGACTTGTATATCTATTTCCTTCACCAAATTAAGGAAGTTTTCCTTCATTATTTTTTCAAACAAATTTTCAATTTCTTGCTCTTCCTCTTCTCATTCTGGCACCCCTATGATTTGGATGTTTGTACATTTGGAGATGTCCCAGAGGCTCCTTATTCTAGCCTTGTTTTTTTTTTTTTTTTTTTTTTTTTTTTTACTTCTTTTCTTCTTGTTTTGATTGAATGCTTTTTTTCTTCCTTATGCTCCAAATTGTTATTTTGATTCTTGACTTCATCCCCTCCACTGTTGATTCTCTGTAGATTTTTCTTTTTTTCACTTAATGCAACCTTCATTTCTTTTTTATGCTGCTATGGTAGTACCTAAATAGTTCTTTGAGCATCCTGATAACTAGTGTTTCAAACTGTGCATATGATAGGTTGCTTATCTCCATTCCATTTAGTTCTTTTTCTGAAGTTTTGTTCTAGTTTATTATTTGTCTTTGTCATTTGTCATATTTCTTTGTTTTTTTTCAATTTTGTAACTTTCCTGTGTTTACTTCTGTGTACTAGATAGAGCTGCTTTGACTCCCTTAGTGGTATGGCCTATTGTAGAAAAGGCACCTGTAAATTGTGTGGAGTGGAGCCTTAGGTTATCTCCAGGGTGGGCCAATCTGTTTCACTGCTTTGTGGCTCTGTGCAAGGGAGGGCTTGGAGGAGGGACAAAAGCACTGACTGGCCTCTGGAGATTTGCCAGGAAAGAAGCTGTTTCCCAGCACTTGCCCTATTGCTAGTCACTTCATTTTCCCCCCGTATGCCACTTGAGACTTTCCAGCTATTACCCTGGTACTGAATCTCAGAGGGTGTAGGTCTGTGTATGCCTTGAGATCTGTGTGACCCTTTTAAGAGGAGTCTCCTGAGAATCCTGCAGTTTCTTCTGCAGCCCCAACTCCCACTGGTTTTTATAGCCAGAAGTTATGAGTTCCTGGTGCTGGGACCCTGGGCTGGGTAGTCTGGTCTGGGGCTGGGATCACTTGTACTCAAGGTATCCCTCCCAATTTCTATCCACTACATGTGAATGTGGGACTGCCAACTCCACTGTCTTTCCACACCTCTCCACCTCTCTGCCCTTCTTTATGTCTCCACTCTCCTACTGGTCTAAATGAATGCAGCTTCTTTAAATCCTTGGGTGTCAGACTTCCATAAAGTTCAATTTTCTAACACTCTGGGTGATATTTGTTTTGTAGCCTAGTTATAATTTTTGCTGTAGTTGTGTGAGGAGGCAAAGCATGTTTATCTATACCTCCATCTTGACCTGAAGTTATATGACTTATTTTCATAATTATTTATAAAACCTTTGAAGTCAGGGAAGGTATTTCTTATATAAGCCAGCATAATGTCTTGTAAATATACTCCTGTTATCATATTTTAAAAAAGTTTTTAGACTTTTATTTATTTATTAGAGAGGAAGTGAAGGAGAAATAGAGAGAAAAACATCAATACATGGTTGCCTCTCACATGCCCCCTTCTGGGGACCTGACCCACAATCCAAGCATGTGCCCTGACTGGGAATCCAGCTATTACCAGCTATCCTTTGGTTCACAGGCCCACACTCAGTCCTACTGAGCTGCACCAGCCAGGGCCTATTTTCATATTTTAATGAATGTGTTTATGTGATCTGTTTCCATGTTGACTTTTACCAGACATATGGTTCTGAAAGAACTACTTTGAAGCTGTGATCTCATTAAAAATATACTTACTGATTGAAAGCAAGACATGAGGTTGTCTTAAAGTATATTTGATCAAATGGACATCTCAAAACTGAGATTCCTTAAGATATAAGCAAATGTTTAAAATAATCACCAAAATAAGCTTTCTATTAAGTAAAATATATAGCCTGAGGAAATTGTATAGAACTTTCCCTTCTTGTGATTATTTTTAAAAGATATTTTAAATGTGTCATCAGCGGCCTGTCAGAGGAAGCCAGGTTTGATTAAAGTCAACAAGAAAGGAGAAAATGATGCTTTTATTCTATTGCCTAATGAGATTATTCAGATGTTGTACTTAACATCTGAAAAAATATATCTTTAAGTGCAGTAGGATACCGCACTTTGTCTTAGAAAGACAATGCTGTAAGGAAAAATAAACAAGCTGAAGGCATATGAAAGGTGCACAAACTCTAACTAGAGATGAAAGAAGGCTTGTGAAACAAGGCTGGGGCAGTTCTCAACAACTTTTCACATCTTCACATCGGCCCCAGCCTTACTTTCAACAGACATGTATGATAGAATATTATTATTTTTGTAAAAATAGCATGGCACTGCCTTTTGCAGAGTTTCAACAATTTTCTAACACATTTTCAGAAATAGGAATATTAAATTTAGAAAAATGTTATTACTTCTGAATAATGACATAGGCAGGACACTGTGAAACTGTGTGTTACATATTTAATGAAAACAAAATGCAGGGATAGCATCTTATCAAACAAACGGAAGACTGGAAAATATCCAAGGAAAGAATGCAGAGTCAAGATAAAATATGAGGACCGAACCACTTCTGTGTATCAAGAAATTGTGTTCAGTAAGTAATTTTTATTGCTACATCAAGGGCATTCTTTACTAAGCAAAAAGTAGTATTTAGAATGCTGCAATACCCTAAAACTTTACCAACAGTAGAAGGTCACTATTTATGTAATGGTTCATTATTCAGTAATTAAAAATGTTTATGTATCTCATGTTGTATCATTAAACTCTATCTCAAATATTTTAAAAATAACTGTAATAACAAAAGAAAACACAAGCTTATGCTTATGGGGAAAAAAGACTCCACAAAGTTTGCAAGCAGGAAAGCAATGGGCAGTGGCAGCTGGCCCTGGGCCAACCCCCTGACCTTGTCCCTAAGGCCACCTTTCCTCCGACTTTTCCATAAGATAACAGCAGCCTCATCTTGATTCACTTCTTTCCTATAACATTCCTGGAGAGCCAAAGCAGAGTAATGCCCAGGCTGCCTCTTGTTGCTTCTTCTACTCTAAGCTGTTTGCTTCACTGTCCCCACCTTTAATAACATATTCTCAAATAAAAAAAAAATTAAAAGAAGATCAGAAAAAATAGCCCAAAAGTTAAGCACAGTTTTCGTAGCATAGATGGCAGTTTTCATTATGATTAATTTTTTTTTTGTTTCTTATACTTGCTTCTATTGATTAAGACTTTTATAATTACCATGTGTTACTTTTAAAAGCTTTCTCTAAAATGGAAACATTTTAGCCTATCAAATAGTTAAAATAAATAAGGTCATATGTGTGGGCCACCTGATCAGACAGGGACTCTATATACACTAGACACTGCCTGGACTGTCTGGACTGCAATTGGACTGCCCCCTATTGGGGTAGCATCAGATGACTTAACATGAAAATCTCCCAAAGATGGTAAGAGGTATTCTGTAGTTTCTTTAGTTTTGAGATAGCAGTTAGATCAGGATACAAATGTTTGGAAAGCATGGAACAATACAACATAGTGCAGTCTTACAGGAACCCAAGGCAGAAAAGAGAATTAGAAGTTATGTAGACCAACTTCAGATGGCAGAAAAGTTCAGTAATTAATTACATTGAGTGGGAACTAGGAGTCCAGGAAATGGCTCAGAGATTGTGTTAAAAGGGTTGTAATTCTGATTCAATTATATCAGAAATGTTTTAGGAATCAGGAGGTTAATGAAGGAGCTGATTTCCTAAATACAGTTGGCTAAAATTATCACCAAGTGAGAAAGGTACTATCAATCAAACTCTATTTGGATTACCAGTACAGTAATCCCTGAGTCCTGTGTCTGACTGAGAATTTTGCCCCTCTGATAGGAAACTACTGTATCTCCTGCTTATCTCTATTGACTCATGTTACCACTGAAAATTAGCCTCAGATGAACTCAGTGAAGCTCTACTTTTCTGGCATAGGTCCTGAAAACCTATTGTTTTAAGTACTCCACACTTGCACCTTTTCAGGCCTTTGATATTAACTCCAAGTCTTTCCACCTTCACTAACACTGCAAACCACCTTGCAGGACCTTGACCCTGTCTCTTCTATTTGAAAGGAATTTCTAATGTTATAATGCACTTATGTAAAGATCAAGGGGAATCTGTATCGCTCAGATGCTGTTTATGTGTTGTAGCTTTGCGTGAAATGTATGGCTTCCCCCCGCCCCGCCCCCCCGTAAAACACCTGTATGCCCGAATTCAGGCCATGGTTCCATTCATGGCTCGCTATATGTCTTTGGAGAAATGATTTAGTCTGTTGGTATCTCAGTTTCCACATTCTGCAAATGTGGTAAGTAACAGCAACTTTACATTAGCCTTAGGAATTATATGATATAGCAGGATTAGATCACGCAGGGGAGTACGTGAGGAAGATTAGATGCACGATTACTCTCTTTTCCCCTTTCTTTCTTCTCATTACATTACACAGTCTTTCAGGACACACACTAGTAGGAGTTTTGTGAGCAAAATACCTTGCTGTATTTCTTTGTTTTCTACAAAAATAATAGTAAACTTTCTGTAATACTATATAGTGGAAAGCTGCACATGCCACTATCTACCATAGGGACAGACTTATCTTCCGGAATGACACCACATTCCCCTTCCTTACCCAAATAATGATTATCCTCAGACAAATTCTCTGATAACTAGCTCCGACTAAGATAAGCTTATGTAATTGTCGGAATTTAATGCTTTAAATGTTTTACAAAATTGAGATGGCATTTATAAATTTACATACAACAGGAAATTTAATCAACCTGACTCTGGTCATCAAAGTTAGCAGTATCAGTACAATGAGTCTTTATGTTTCTGTTCTGCCAGGATACATTTTTCCTGTCTTTGACAGGGCCACATTCTGTGCATGTGACCTGTGCATTCGTTCAGGCACAATGCTTAGTCTAGTGCTCTAATTAGACTAAATTTAGACTAATTTAGTCTAATGCTCTACTTTTGCAGTCTTGACATTCTTCATAACTTTTGATCAATAGATCCCACTTTTGTATTTTATACAGGTCTCCCAAAATTATGCAACATCCTGGATGGAATTTATGATATTGTAGTATTCATAACACCGTTTTTATTTGATCAAAGTGTCCCCTCTATTTGGAAATACTTTCTTTTTTTTCCCTGGTTGAATGTGAGCTATTTGTCAACAGTAGCACCTTGGAAATGCCCAAGGTACATGCAAATACTTGAATGCTTATGAAACTAAGCTTTCAAGAGGAAGCTTATAGAGGAGCTTATAGAGGAAGATCATCATATGAGTGTCTTAGTTTATTTGGGTTCCTATAAAAATACTATAGACTGAATGGCTTATAAACAAAGGAAATTTATTCTCATAGTTCCAGATATAGGAAAGTTCAAAATCTAGACACTGGCAAATTCAGTGTCTGGTGAGAACCCCTTTTATGGTTCAAAGACAGCAAACTTTCTGGTGTGTTCTCATATGGTAGAAGTTCTGAGAAAGTTCTTTCAGGTCTACTTTGTAAGGTCACTAATCTTATTCATGAAGGCCTTATTTTCATGTCATAATTATGTCCAAAAGGCCTCAACTTCAAACAAGTTTGTATTGTGGATTAAGTTTTAACACATGAATTTGGGGGAGATACAAACATTCATTTCCTAGCAGTGAGCCTCCTTATTGCCTAATTTTCTCTCAGTGACATTGCACTTGGTTCAATCAGGTACTATAATCTCCATAATCCCCTCATCACCCAAATCTTTGTCCAATTCTAAAGGTTGTAGATAGCCCAAGAGCAAACCTTGTAGGAATTCCATACTTTAATAGGGTGAGCAACTGTACCCTATCTGCCAAATTAACTATATATTATCCAGACTTTAAAATTTTAAGAGTAAAAGGTATGCTATTAAAAATTATGTAAGGTCAATCAAGTAGCTAAATCTTGGGCCAACAGGGATACATAGTTACCCTAACTAAGTTGTTTTTTCTCTAACTCCTGTCAGTTTTTATACTACCTTTTTTCTTTTAAAAGATTATGAATATATTACTTATTATCTATTGGTCAAAGTGATTGTCATGTATATAACATTCTGATTAATCATTACAGTCAACCTCATCTAAACAACTCACATTTGTAATTTGACAAATACAACTACACTCAAAGCTTGAGAAGTACAGGTTCACCACCCAGTTAGAGAACCCAGGGGAAATCATTTTCTTTCTAAAACTGTAGAAGCGTCATTGTGCACTCAATATCACAACATAACCTAGTATCAAACCTTGTCTAATATAAGGTACATCCAAGAGTTTCCTATGGATATTTTCTTCTCCATTTGTCATTTTGGCATAATTCCTTATGTAGTTTTCTGGTAGGCAGCTTTCATTCAAAACACCAGGTAGAAGCCATGAACCCAGAATGCTTCTGTAACCATGGAATCATATGTAACTGCCCTTCCTGATAATTAATCTCCTCATAGATTGGATTGTAATTCTTAACTTTGTGACTTTTATTTTAGATATCTCTCTACATATCCCTTAAAAATAAACATTCAGTTTTTTTTTAGCACCTTCCTTTGATGTAGACATAGCATGAATGCACAGAAAACACAATGTGTACTGGATTATGGCCTGAGGGAGACTGCGCAGTTACCCAATGTCGCAGAGGTGGAAAGAAACATCTGATGAGATTGACAAACACTAGATATTAGCACGGATGAAAGTGTTCCTCTACAGAGATAGAGGCAATGGAGCTGGAATTTTAGTCAAATGCAGTGAAACCACACATTGCACACTTACTGGACTGAAATAATGAGTTCTTTTTCACCAACCCAATTAGTACGAAAGACAGTTGAGAAAAATTGGTCCCACAGGAAGATAATGCAAATTAAACAATCTCTTACAAAAATTGCATACATTGAGCAAATTAAATACCAGATGCACAAATTTCCTTGCCTTCCTTGGATTCCTTCATTCCTTCTTTTTTCATTAATTCTTTCTTTTTTTTCTTTCTTTCCTGTCTTTTCTATGTATATTTTAATTAATTTATGCTGAGGTTTATACTCAGAAAGGGTATTAATGGGATCTACTTCAACTGTCTATTTTACATGTTTAACTATACAAACCCATTTAAATAAACAGGGAAATTATGATTGATCCATGACCTTTGCAAATTTATGTAAAAAAATTAAAAATCTTATTATTAGTTATACATATACAAGGAAACAAAAAACATGGTACACTGAATATTTACTTAGTACACTAATTTAAAACATTAGGAATATTAAGCATTAATTTTTTTGTAAGAGCTTATCAAGAGTGTTTGGACAGCATTTTTATTTTCTTATTAAATAACTTATGATATGGAGTGAATATCTTTTCTATGCCTTGGGAAATGTCTAAGGATCAGTTTCCAACATTTTATCCTTTGCCCTTTCAATGCCACAAAATATCTCACAGTTCCTTTACTTTGAAGTTTTTTACCTGGTGTCCCTTTCTCCAGAATATCTTCATCATTTTTTTTTCACAATTTCCTCACTACATCAGTAAGTTTGCTGGCACTAAGTTCCTCTGGCTGAATATCTGTATCTCCTTTGCAGCTACCTTGCTATCCTACACCATTCTTCCTGTAACCTTTTCATAGAGTTCTCTTCCAAAAAAGATGTTACTTTGACAGTAAATGATGATTATCATAATCACCGGCTTTATCTAATCCTTAGAACCTTGGTACCGATGTCATAGCAACACACTTTGCCCTGGCAACACCACCAGCTGGCCTGAAATTTACTACTTTGTATCCTCTTCTAAAACAATAAGACTAGCCTTAGCCAGTAGTAAAATTACTGGCTCCTTGTAATTATCAGTTTCTTTCAATCTCTTATTTTACATTTAAATAAACTAATTCTCACTAGTTGTAGGCATTAACTGGAAGCCCTATGTTGTTTTATTGACAGAGCCAAGGGGAATCCATCATTTATTAAAACTGCTTTACTAAGTATTTAAATGTGTATGCTATTTTGTGCTTTGTTTTAGAAAAAGGGCCATACCACATAATGTGTTGTCATCTGAACACCACCATTACTCATTTATTCATTGCCTTCTTCATCGTAGGGTGGAAACCAGGGGGTACTTTCCCAAGAAGCCCCTTCTCCTTAGGGTACTAGGTTTGAGCTTGTGAATGAAAGGCAGGTGAGCTTTGAGAGATGGAAAGGGGAATGGAAAATAGGGATACATTAATTAGGACTTGAGAATTTGTACTACATTTTTGTAGGCTGAGACAGGTGGTAGGAGCTTTTGCAAGAGAAACTCTTGTTGATCTATTTGACACCCTGATACTTAGATGTTTAAGCCCAAAGTCCTATATCATTTATTTTTTTAAGCTGAAGATGAAGCTGTTACTTGGGGAATGATCTTTTTCCAATGACCATGGAACTGCTCATTGTTATCTTGTCACCAACACACCATCTCTATTTGCCCTAAATGTTAATTGTTAACTGTCCTGCACCCACCAATGTACAAGAAGTGTGTGTCTCTCTGTTTTACTCTATATCCAATCTCAGAAGTTTCCCCATCTTGCTTTCTTTCCTCCCTAATCTATCACCAATGAATTTTAGGTAGCTCTCCTTATGTCTCCTTCTTTGACTCTAACGTATAAAATAAATTGCAAAACTGCCATTCTCCAAAGCATTTTCTCAATCTGTTGAGATTTTTCTTCCCAGCAACTATTGTCAGTTTGGCTCAAATAAACTTATAAAAATTCTTTACAAACAGGTGTGGATGTTTCTTATGTCAACACAGGCATGCAAAAGGAAGGGCATGTGAACATTTGCGAATGATTTGTGTGGTTCATTACATATGCTAACAGAATACTATGGTGTATAAACAATGGTATTCCAAAATCTTTGCACTGAAACACAGATTATTAATGTCAGACTATAAATGACTCAAACCTGGAATTTGATTTCAGCCCCACATATGGCTACTTGCATTTCTGTTATTAAATCCTTATCAGTAACATTGGAAAAAATACCACCATGTAGTAGGAATGAAAAGGCATTTAGCAACACTTAGTATAATCTGTGCTCTTTGGAAATGCCCATTTATATTCTATTCTAAGAATGTTAAAACCTAGATAATTTCTCTCCTTTAATTTATTTATTGTTTTTGTGAAATATTTTTAAACATGTCTATACACAAAATTTTAGAAAGCAAATATCATACAATTATAATTGTATGATATATATTTTTTTCCTTTAAGAATCTCATTTTCCTTCTCTTGGTAGAGATTGAATGATGGTTTTATAATCAAAAGTGACATCATAGTGTTAAATTGATTTGTAATTGCTTATTTACCTCAACATGTATCACTGAAATATTTTCCTATTAATAAATATAAAAGAACAGTCACATTAATTAACTACATAACAAAATATTGCAAGCATATACTATTTTAATTAACTAATGTGGCATTGATGTTAATTAATTTGTTTCTATTTTTATTATAGTACAATCTTATTATGAAGGTCTTCATGAATGTGATAAACAGTGTTCTATATATATTTTCATGGATTTTGTCTATTTTTTCCAAGGATAAATTGCTGGAGAGAAGAATTGCTATTTCAAAGAATATACAAGTTTTAACTTCTGTCAGTATTGCTCTATTGATATTATATTTTCAAAACTGTTATCCCAACTTTCTACTATAATAGTATGTAAAATGTATTTATAAATTACAGTTTATCAAACTCAAAATTGTTTCTGGTTAGATACACAGACAGTGAAATTTTACATCTTTGGTATCTAGTGAGGTGAAACTTGTTTAAATTGAATGTGTTGGTGTGACACTGGCCAACAAAATGACATAGGCTTCAAGCATACAGTTCTATGATGCATCATCTATATATGGCATTGTCTGTTTACCACCTAAAGTCAAATATTCTTTTGTCACCATATATTTGTATGTGACTTGGATTTATTATTTTGAAAATTTCCCCCTTAAGTGAAGTACTAATATTTATTTATTTATTTATACTTGAGATTACCTTAAAAATAATAGAAGTTAATATATGTTGAGTTCCTAATATGTATTAATATTGAGCTACATATCTTAAATTCTTTATCTATTTAGTATATATTTTAATCATATGAGATTTCTATTATTATCTGTTTTTCAAAAGTTTTGATTGAAGATTAGGAGTTTTTGATAAAATAAATTAAGACAGAATTGTGTAAAGTAGCATATGATCTAGTTGTCTGTGGCTCAAAAAAGTAGATCATATTTAAGCCTAGATTATTTAGGCAAAGTCACAAAGGGAGAGAGTGTGGTATCTTCCAGAACAAATAGCATTTAGATGGGATTATAACATCATAGAGTAAGGATGATATTAATTGTAGCATCAGACCTTGTTACCTCTTTTAGTTATGCTAAGTTTTGAGTGTGAGACTTTTTAGCAGATTAATTTTGAGTCTCATTTGCTTTTTCCATTATAGCAGAAGAATTGCCTACCTTCCAATGATGTTATAAGAAGAAGTGATATTTGTTTAAGTATTATGAAGTGAAGAGGAAGTTGTGTTATGAAGAGGAAGAGGAAGATATAAATTAAGGCTCAGAAGAAAAGGTTAGTGTAACAAGTGAGCATCATATGTTGGAAGCAGTATGGGGACAATGGCCCTAAGGAAGAATAAAATGTATGCTCGTCCATTCTCTAATATACACAAAAAGCAGTTACTGCACCAGCTATCTAGAGGATGGGTCGGTCTCTGTAATTGAGAACATGCACAGACGACTGTAATTCAAAATGATGGGAGTTATGGCAGGGTTAATTGTATGGCTGGAATTGAAGTCGCATGAGTGAACCTGTCGGGTTCGCTAGTTCCCAGAGGGAAAGGGACTGTGCCCTCTGTTAGTTGATGTGTAGACATTTTCCACACAATCAAGTTGAGAAAAAATATATCAGGCCAATTGAAGGCAGAATCATGAGATCCATGGCCATTTGAGAGACTAAAAGAAAATTTGTCAGGGAGGAAAGGTTTCTGGCAGTGTGGCAAAGATGATACAGAAAAGACTTGATTTTGTAAGGCATTACATGCTGAATTTGTGCTGTGGTTAAGGAGTCTGCACTCAGAGATGTGAGCTCCATTTTTATAAGGCTGTATAGACCGAACTATTCAGGAAGAATGTTAAACTGTGAGAAGATAACTTCAAATGAGCTGAATAAATGATAGTATGATCTGAAAAAATCCAAGAAAATTGAGATGAAATGGTGTTGAGAGATATTTAGAAACTCAACTAGGCATTACTTGGTGGCTTCATTTGCTCTGGGAATGAAAAAGTGGGATTCAAGGAGAACATTCAGGTTCTGTTTCAGATGCCTAGGTATCTGCTAGTACTCTTAACTAAGTTTAAAAAGCAAAAACTAGGTCTGTACTTGAACAACAATTAAAAAAAAGTTAAACATAAATAAAAACTAGGGCATTTTGAGGCAGGAATAAATGCATTGAGCTTACAAAATGTTAATTTTGAGTTGTCTACTGAAGTTGTTCCTCAAGAGGCAATAGTATAGCAAGCACACATTTATAAACACTTTGCAAGCCAGGTAGAGAGTTTTTATTTGATGTGATAGGAATGCAGGAGCTGAACAAATGTTGTTAAGATCATTATATGATGAAAAATAAATTTTGGGAGGGTGAAATTGGCGACTTTGTGTATTATAGTTTTGCAAGGAGACAATGATAGTATGTGAGAGGATGTTTAATTAATGTGCTTAGAATATTTTTAATTAGTGTGCTTGATATTTTGAGAGATTGAACTAGTATAGAAACCATAAGAATGCAGAGGATGCAAAAGGAAAGAAATAAACTGATGTTAATTGTGAGTGTAGATCACAAAATATCTAGCAATAAAAGTTACAATCAGGTAATTGGTAACTGGATGGTGAAAATTATCAGCACCCTACATGTATAAAGCAGGAAAAAATGACATTGAGCTGCTGTTTAATTTAAATATTTATTTTTTTGTAATGCCAGCCGTGCACTACCTCTGTAGAGACAACCTCTTTGTCACCACTTGACCCTTGACTTTCAGAGGGCTAAAGTAATGTGCCAAGATCTTTTCAAGAATAAATAGATGAGTTGGAATTTTAAATGCAAATCTCTCTGGTTCCAAAACCCATCTTTCTTATTCTGCATCTGGTGAGGAACAGACAAAATGTAAAGGAAGAAACAAACAAAAGGAAATGTGAACAAGAAAGCAGAGAGAATGAAGTAAAGACAACTGTTGGGCAGGGAGGGATTAACTGCCAAACTTTTCTTTGTTCAATCACCAAATAAATATTAATAATAGCACAAGAGTCACTTCCTTTATATGTATATATCTATCTATATATCTATATCATAATATGATATATCATATTATGTATATAATGTATAGCACACATATCATATATTTCATATATTACATATCATATCATATGTGTCATATTATGATTTAGATATATATACACCATAATATATTATGATAATTATTACGATATAATAATATGATAGTATAATATTATTATGCTGTGATGTATATTATGATCTATTATTTCACTCCTGCAGCAGTGGACATGTGAATTTGGCAAGGATTTGTAATTCTGTCTGCTGGAGGTGGGCTGTATAGTACATGACTGAAGATAAGAAAAAAACTGAAATGTATATATTTAACACAGTGACATCTAGCCACTATTACATGGCCAGTTCCAAGAGAATATCTAGATATGCACAATTGTATGTGACACACAGTTACTGCCCTGCAGAATTTTATTGTGAAGTAGAGGAGAAAGCAAGTAAACCAATAATCACAGAACAGCATGGCTTGATAAAAATGTAAATAAAGCCTATATGATCAGAGACCAGGAAGTATCTAATCCAGTTGATGAGGATGGAGAAGCCTTCTTAGAGAAAATCAAATTTCACCTGAGTGTAGGAGCCACTGGATAGTTTAATGGTTGACAAATGTGTTAACAATGTCAGCTACTATTATCAGTGAAAGAAAAAATTTATTCCTAAATATATCTTATAAAAATAAAAAATATTGAAAAAGAGTTATATTAATTATCCAAAAACAAAGAGGAGGAGCAAAAACATGAAGATATACGGACTGTGGGTTTTCAACACTGGTAAAACCAACCAACCAAAAACCAACCAAAATAGTGCCTCCATAAATTAAAAGACCCAGAAGATACAGTCTTCCTTGGGCTTTCCTTAGGAAGAAGAGCTTTGGACTGAAGGTGGCAACTCAACTTCTCTATAAAGGAAAGTCCTGCCCTGACCATGTCTCAGTCGGCCCAGCATCCCAGAGGTTTCCAATATGCTTTCTGTTACAAATCAACCTGTGTCTGGGTTTGAGGAATATCAGAAGAGACTGAGAGGCCAGAAGAGTGAGTTCAAAAAATAAATGTGTATAATTGATGGCATCTTCTGATTTTCAATCTCACAGGTACGCACGCACACATTCAAATATATCCTGAATTAAACAGCACTGCTAAAATTTCAGCTGGACATCAGTAACTTCTTAAAATCGCTCTGAGTGCCCACTGTGAGAACTTCACTCCCACTATCATGTCAGTTCAGTTAACAGGCTAATACGCAAAGGAATGACTATATCCCTAGAGCACAAATAGAGGAAGTCTACTAAGTGAATGGCTTTGCAGAAAAAAATTGTACATCGCAGAACACAGGCAGTATATCAACATATTGATCAGACTGGTCTATTGTTTCTTAGTGCCCATTTTCCCCTTTAAATACACACACATACATTTCTCCTTCATACGCAATTCATGATTGTGGGTTTCACATTGATGAAACAAAAAATGTGTCTTAATTAAAAAACAGCCTCCGAAATGTTAGTATAAGGTACCCACAGCAATTCTTATTACTTCCCACAAGTCATAATTCACTGTATTTGTGTCTCAGGCTTAGATAGCCTGTCTCTATAGTTCCACAGACATGGTTTAATATGGTTAGATTTCTGGCTCTTCTTAGACAGGATTACTCTGTCTGTGAAGTTCAAAGAATAGTTAGTTCATCCTCTTCAAATGTTTGGACAACGTCACATATAACGAGACCCGGAGTCAAATAAAATTGGGTGAGTAACAAAGACCTAAAAGGAAATTATTTTTTATGAGAAATTTATAAGAGAAAGGAAGTAAATTTTACTGAATTATTACTACATGCTTAGCAGTGGGCTGAATGTTTTAAATCCCAATAATTGTTAGTGTCTCAATTGCCAAGTTCTTTCCTGCCTTAGTACCTCTGCAGTTGCTCTTGACCATGTGGTTGACCACATCTCATATTTTAAAATCTCTAAATTCCACTCCATGCCCCAAATAGCCAAAATAAGAAGGTATTATTACTTGCATCATTTTTCTCCATCACAGCATCTCTTTACATTTTATTCTTGGTGTTAAAATATCTAATTAAATATGTGTCCATTCACCTACTTATACATGGTTTCATTCCCTGTTTGCCTGTACATGACATGAGGACTGAAACATTCACTATCATAGCCAGCATAGTGCCCTGCTCAAAGTAGCTTCTCAAGAAACATATTTTAAATAAATATATAATTCAGCAATGATAACAATCTTATGAATAAATATCCCAGTTAATAGATCAGGATACTGAGTGGCAGAGAGTAAATAATTTCTTCAATTCCCTCCAGCACTTATAAATAGTACAAGTTCACTTTTAATATGAAACTGTCTGGATTGTAATTCAGTGCTTCCTAACATGTGAAGATCTTTGGATATCATAATATATGCAGCTCTGTCCAGGAAAGGACCTCTGAACTTTGTCAAGATACTTACTTAGAGAAAATGAGGAAACTCACAGAGATGAGGGCAAAGTATTGCAATGACCTTGGGTATGTTTCATATGATGGACTTTGTACTAGGGGAAAAGTTTCTGACTTTGCACTAACTTCAAATAAAAGCAGGTACTTCTTTAGGTCTCATTGGTTATTCACTGTGCCTAACCCTGTCCGGTAGCATTATTTATTATTTCTCCTTGTCTCTACAAAATTGAACTCCTGCACATACGGAGAAAATTTTGTTTTAACTGAAGTAAGGTGCAAGCTATCCAGTGTTAATCAAATGAAGTTAAATTATATGGACAGAGGTCCATATAATTGAGAGAAAATTATGGATTATGTCATGGTATCTGATAACTATGCTCAGTGTCAGCCTTTATTTGTGCCAGGTGAGAGTAATGTATTATTTTTTTCAGTTTGGAGGAATTGTGGTCCTTTCCACAAATATGAGATACACAAACTACGCTCAACACACAATCTTCCCCATGAAAGATATATCCCAAATTAAGCCTCATTTCTAAAGACATTTTTTTAAAAAATGAATCTAGTTAAGAATGCATATGAATAGAAAAATGAATAGAAAACACAAACAAAAATGTGAAAGTATTTGAGTCCAATTTAAAAGAAATAGAAAAATAATTCAAATTTAGAAAAATTATATGATAGGTGTACTACTAATCAGTGGTCATGCATATATATATAAATATATATATATATACACACAATATGTTTTAAGTAATTAAAGTTAAAAAAGGTGTATCGCAATAAACAAATAAGCCTAAATCTAATGATAGCTTCTGTATGATATAGTTATAATTCATTTGCATAACAGCTGGATTGAACTGTGCATCCAGTCTCTGCAGCCAAACATGCTATGTCAATCTCTCCTCTCTGCCAAGGGACAGATTTTTCACTAACATTTTGGTCAGCTATTATAATTTCCAAGTTACTTTCTGTTTTTCAGATCTGACCATTTCTCAGTCTAAAGATACTAGGTTTCTTCCCACTTTCCTTTGTAGTCACTGACCAAAACAGAATATCTTAATTGAGTAGTCGTTTGGGTTTTGTTTTTTGTTTTTTTTGATTAAGTGAAGACATGACAGCCTTCCTCCTTTTGCATGCAGTAGTTTTACATTTGCTGTCTATGACTTCTAGCAACCTACGTAAAGTATCAGGTTTTTATACATTTGATGTGTCATGTTTATGAGGCTTATACCCTGGCTTTCTAGGTAAAACTTTGGAGCTTTACGATAAAAATCAAGGTTAATCATATTTAGAACAGTAATTTTGATGTTGATGAGGGTAAAGTATTCACTAGTGTATAGTTTATTGACATGAATAACATTAATTGTGGTATTCAAATTCTACCATACTCCTCTAATCAACCTAATATTATACAGACCTAGTCACCCAATATATGGAATAAAATATGACTTGGGATTAATTCAGTCAATGGCTGTGTGTTCTCCTTAGTGTACTTTATTCAGAGTATGATAGAAGACTGTTTCTGCAAAGAAAAGAAGCAAACAAAATACCTGATCATAGATACATAATACAAGGTCTGTCCAGAAGGTATCCAGCCATGTAATATGAAAAATAGAACCATTTATTCAAGAAAATACAAGATACAAAAAACGTTGTACATAGGATAACGATGCCCCAGGCCCCTTCAAAGTAGGCACCTTGGGACCTCACACAGTTCTCCCAATTGCCATCAACTGCCTCCTTGTATTTTCCTGAGAATCAACCATGGTCTGAAATCTCTTCCCTTTCAAAGGTAATTTAAATTTTGGGGAAAGCCAGAAGTCACAGGGTGCCAAATCTGGGCTGTAGGGGGTCTGAGTCACCTGAGTGATTTGACATTTCACCAAAAACTCTGCAGAAGACATGATGCCTGAACAGATGAGATGTATTGTCATGATGAAGCTGCCAATCACCAGTTGCTCATTGCTGTGGCCTTTTTCATCATATTGCATCTCTCAACCCATGAACATTGTTTGGCCTGGAGGGGCATACTCACCATGGACAACACCTTCCCAATTAAAAAAAAAATTAACATGGTCTTGAGCTTGCTGTGTCTTTGCTGCACCTTCATTGTGCGTGGAGAACCAGACTATTTCCATTGGGATGACTGGGCCTTCATTTCCAGATCATAGACATAGACTCTAGATTCATCTTCTGCTATGATTTTCTTGAGAAAATCTGGTTTATTGGTAGTGGTTTGAATCAATTCATTAGCAACTACAGCACAAAATTTCTTCTACTCTGGTAGCAGAAGCTGCAGTATAAATTTTGTCATGACACATTTATACCAAGATCCTGCATCATAATCTAAGACATAGTAGTTTTCGGAATCACCAGATCAGCTTCTAGTTCTCACACTGTCAGTCACCAGTCTTTGCTGATTGCAGCCAGTACAAGTTCAACATTCTCAGGTGTTTGGCTTGTTGCAGGCCTCCCAGAATGTGGATCATTTTCAACAGATTCTCAACCATCTTTAAATCATTTGTGCCACACATTTATTTGTGCTGAACTCATTGCATTTTTCCTGAAAACTTCCTGAATCACCTGAATAGTTTCCACAGAAGAATGTTCAAGCTTAATGCAAAATTTGATGCAGATTCATTGCTCTAACTCAGCCATTTTGAATGCAATAGCCACACAGTACACATGCTCACTCAACAGCTTCTACTGCCCCCATGGACTAGTACAGTGAAGTCATCATTGTTCACACCTGCACATTACAGTCCACTATTCCTGGATGCCAGGTTACATCAATGTTGTGCAAACTATTCTCATTGCATTAACAATAGTTGGACTTTTTCCAGACAAACCTCATAAATGTGCCTTAATTACTTTCAATGTCTTGAAGTTATACCATTTATATTCTTGGACTGCAGTGGAATTAAGATAGACATTTATAACAAACATTAATCAGTATATCATATGAAAATAAATATTATATAAAAAGTACTTCTAATTAACCTATGGGTCAAAGAAGAAATCACAAACAAAATCAATTTAGAAGAAAAAATGTATTGCTTTCAAGGGAGTATCAGATGGTAGAAATAGAACAGTAAATTAAATCCAAAGTAAAAGGCGGATGATGATTAGATAATAAAACAATAACAATAATACATAATATGTCTTGATATATGGTGAGAAATAAACATTTGTAATTTTATATATAAATAAAGAAAACCAAAGTTGATTCTTTGGGTAAAAACTAATAAAACTGATAAACATGAAGAGCAACTGGCTTTAAAAAGGTAGGCAGGGGGAGATGACACAAGAAATACCTAATGCCAGAAAAAATAGATAATTTTTTAGAAAAAATAAACCTACACAAAGAAACCAAGAATAAACATAGAAACTACAATGTTCTATAACTATAAAATAGTGTTCAATTTTTTTCCAAAAAGAAATTTTAAATTCAGATGGCTTCCTTAGCTATTTCTACCAAATATTTGTCAGAAATAACGTTACTCCATAAAGCATGAGGCAGACATAAGTTGTTTTGAATTGTTGTTATATCTTCCTATTTTCTTCTATTACTTTATTAGTTATACATTATTTGAGTTGGCTTCTTCTGGCCTCTTGCTTAACACTCTGATGTATACTTCTGTTTCTTTTGTCTCATTCCCTGGGGTCTGAGTCCTTACTGCATGTGATACCTAACTGATAAATAATACCAATGGCCTAGTGCCCAGTGTTCTTACATTTTTTCAAACGTGAATGTTATTCTTAATAACAATATACAAATATACCTACTGCTGAGTCAATTTTCTTAAGTTCATTGTAATGTGTCACATGAATGGCTTCTCCTCATGGACTCTTGGCTGAAGAACAAGTGATTTTTTTTCATTAAGTAAAAGAATCAACTAAAGACAAATAGTGACTTCTAGAAAACAAATACTTTTCTTTCAAGTTTGTTCTAAAATCATTCCTTCTCCTAAGCCAACATGCCACAAAATGATGGTGGGCTTAAAATTTTTCTTTATTCTGCCCTGGCTGGTGTGGCTCAGTGTTTGACTGATAGCCTGCAAATCAAAAGGTTGCTGGTTTGATTCCCAGTCAGTGCACATGCCTGGGTTGTGGGCCAGGTCCCCAATAGGGAGCATGTGAGAGGCAACCACACATTGATATTTCTCTCCCTCTCTTTCTCCCTCCCTTTCCCTCTCTAATAAACAAACAAACAAACAAACAAATAAAATCTTAAAATTATTTTCTTTATTCTTTTGTAACATTTTTTTAGTATCTTAGGTTTGTTTTTCTCAACAGCATTTATTTGTATATTGTTCTGATACATCTTACTTTATCTGTTCTTTGTATGTGAGAAAAAGGTTGGGGTGAGGTATAAATCATTCGGAATAGCATAAGTGCTTCTTGAAGGCATTCCAGCATTAAAGAACTACAACTTTGATGGTAGATTTTAAAGGCAGCAATTAGTAGATAAGTGTTGTAAATTGAGGAATCTAATTGAAAGTCTATTTCCCTAAAACATTACATCTCATACTTATAAAGCCTATTATTTCTTATATTCATTCATGCATGCCATGTGGAAATGGAGATCAGATTTTATTTTGGGAGTCTTACTTTCCTAGATTCATAGCTGAAATAGTGAACCTAATCCAATATTGTTATTTTTCTAGATTCATAACTGAAATAATGACCCTAATCCGATGGACTAGGTCTGTTCAATCTCTAAAATGTTGGTAATATCAGTTGTGAAGTGAGTAGACTAGAGATGAGAGGGAACCATAACTGAGAAAATCTCAAATTCTGGTTACTACCAACTATCAGTGTCCTAAGAGCATTTGTAGGCAGCAGATAACATACAAGTTCTTGGCTGAATCTACCAGCTCCATCATTGCTTTGGCCATAGTAAACATTTAAAACAGCACTGATATTAGTAAATTAATGGTTAAGTCAATAAAAATTAGTTCTGTCTTATTGACATGGTTCTTGCTAGAAAAATAAAATAACGAGATGGGGAATGAAGTAAGACAACTGCTTAATAGTTATATAACATTCAGCATATATTTAACCTTAAGGTCTTTCATCTCTGAAATCAGGAAGATGGTGAAGAAAATAGCAGCTTCAGTTTCCAATTATTTTATTTTTTAATTCTTTTTTTAAGATTTTATTTATTTATTTTTAGACAGGGAAGGGAGGGAGATAGATAGATAGAGATAGAGATAGAGAGAGAGAGAGAGAGAGAGAGAGAGAGAGAAACATCAATGTGTGGTTGCTGGGGGTTATAGCCTGCACCCAGGCATGTACCCTGGCTGGGAATCGAACCTGTGACACTTAATTATATTCTTATATCAAGTGTTATTTTTGCAGATTTGGTATATAAAAACTTAATCTATCATTTTATCTTAGAATGTCATCAATTATTAGGATACTGAGAGCTTTGATGCACAACTACATACTCTTGGTTAAGGAATATCCAATGGATGATGATATGACTGTTTTACATGGGGCCTGGGAAGGAGAGGGGCAGCTATGACCATATTTTCCCCACAGGCTTTTGGACTGAGGCCAGCTGAAGCTGAGAGGGGAGAAAGATTTATCAAGTTTGAAAAGTTTTGATTATTTTATGAGAAGATTGATGGAACGTTCTTAATTTTGAATTGAGACTCTAGGGTGTTTTATTACTTTTACTGAGAGCAGAGAAGCCATAGGGATCCTAATTTTTATTTACAGCCAGGTGAATTTCTCCCACTAAATACAGCTTGAGGGTGGTGGGTTAAAAAAAAAGACATTTCATTTTGCTTCATGGTTTCTTGTGCAACATCATGATTATAAAGGTATTATAGATTCAAAAGAAAAAAAAAGAAAAAACCTTAAAAACCATTGGAATCTTGAATTGTAAAATGGATGTATAAAGATAGAATGCAAGTGCTTATGTACGTTCAGTGTACATTGTACTGACTTTAGTTCTGGAGGTTAAACTTTTAGAAAGTATTTGTTAACAGCTTTTTCACAGCACAGTGAATTGACTACAAAAAAAAAGTAGTTTAAAATTGAGAGTTAAAGGAATTGGGGTGTTTATTGTGGTAGAGAGAACAGGAGTTATAAGAGATGCTGGTGCTACATATACATAGAAGAGAAATTAAACCAGTGCTGTGAAGCCTCACATAGCAAATTAGAAACTTTTTTAAGAAGGCAAATTTCAGTTCAGTATAAGAAAAAAAATCAAATATTTAGAAATAGCAAAGAATGCCACGGAATATCTTGGTCATTTGTACTTCTACAAGTTCTGTCTCTAAGTCACTTTAATAGCACTTCCAGCCAAATGTGAGGTTCTAGGCAAGACATGGAAACAATGCATTGAGGGGGTAATATTCATTGTGTGAAAGTCAAGTAAGAGTTTTTGAGGTAAAAAATAAAGAATACTAATTTTTGAGGGACAAAATTAGGTGTAAAGAAAGATAAATGTAAATGGATAGAGTATGTTGAGGAAAGAGTGAGGAATCCAGTACAGTTGAATATGTTATGTTTCCAGAGACTTTAAGTTCTACAAGGTCAGAACGCTTGTTAATCCGGTTTATTTCCATATGTCTAGACCCTGGAACTATAATTTTCAATATTTTCATCTACCATTTTAAGATTATATGTTTGAGTTCACAAAATCATAAGGAAGTATACTCTCTCATTTTCCATATTTGTGTTTTCAAATGATGGATGTTTTAATTAATCTGTTCTCTTCCTCATAGTTTTATTTACTCTTTCTTGAGTCTGAATCCATTTTTGCTTTGAAAAAAAAAGAGAAACTCTAAAATATTGTTTTCTCCCTATATTGGAGGATGTTTCTCTCCTGCATTTTCTAACTTGAAGAAGAGACTCAAGTTCTTTTTATACTTATGATGATATCAGTGAAGTGCTTGTAAGTACACAGGAAATCTTATAGGATTCGTTCATATTTGCACACAAGTTTTTCACATTATTTAAGTCTGGAAAAAAGTAATGATCCTCAGTACTTCATGCTTAAGGCCCTCTTCAATATCAAATTACAAACAAGAGACTGATTGTGTTCAGACCACTGAATAAAGGCAGAACCAGGTACTGACTCATTTTGGGGGTTATTTTGTCCATGTAATGTGTATAATTGAAGGTTTTTTTACATAATCCCTTTTTGGGCCCCTTGTGCATTTAAATTTCATACTAATTAAATTTAATTTGTAAATAATTCTTTAGGGATTGTGAATATGTATTTCCATTACATTTCTTTCAGAATTTTTGTTCATTTTTCTTAAAGGTAATATACACACACACATATCCAAACATACATGCACACATAACTAAAATTTAACTTTAAAGGAAAATGGCTAAAATTCTAAAGAAATATTTAAAAATTTATATATACATATATAGTTTTGTATTATAATTATTATATTCATTTTATATAATGTGTATATATAATATGTAGGATATTATATAACACACTTATAATTCTATAAGCAATAATTATATATACAAACACATATATGTGCATATATAAATAAGCCACTTATGAATTAATGAAAAATGTAGTGGAAGATATTAAAGAAAAAATAGGAAAGAAAAATAAAGCCTAGATAATCTTAAATATGGTTAAATATTTTGAAATCCACAAAGACAAGTTTACTATAGACTGCTAGAAAACTTTCCTGTGAAGATGTTAACTTTCCCAGCTCTTTCATAATGATTTGCATGTCTTATCATCAATTACAGAGAGACCACTTCAGTGAATTTTGTGTTTGTAGCCATTTTTAAGAGTTCTGTATGTTTACTTGGGAATTTACACTAGTCACTAGAACAACACTAATGTAACCTGTGTACATATTGTTATCTTTGATCCTCACAGACATGCAGATGTTTACACAAATTTAGAATTTAATAATAAAGTGTCTCTGAGTATTTCTGAGTTTATTGTGCTAAATTAGATAATTATTTCTTTTAAACTTTTCCCTTGTATAACCAATATTGTTTAATGAAAATAATATACACATTGTATATACACAAATAAAATTCTATGATCAGTTCTATTAATATTTGGGATACTTAATTCACTTAATCTTCTTAGATGTCATTTTTTTATTTTTAAATGTAGAACTCATTAGAACAGACATTTCCAAAAATGTTTTGTGAAATCCTTTTGGAAATTACTGATATATGTGAGGTTTGTCTGAGGTGGGAAGTTTGAGGGAGCAGTCATCTCTTGGTATCCCAGAGCTGTTTTACAATATTAATTTTGTATACAGCATTTCTAAACATTTTATTTTCTGAAAGATTATTTTGGTACAACATATTGACATTAAAAATTATGTTTGCACAATTTTCCACCATATTTAAAATTCCCTGATGTATTTTTGAAACTTGAATTTTCTGGAAATTGGGCAGAATTTATTTCCTTAGGAAATAAAAATGTCATGAACTTTATTTTGAACTTCATACTCTTGTAATAGAATTTTATTTTTCTCAGATATATTTAATGATTTTATTAATCTATTCTGAACAAAAATAAAGTACTAACATAATAAAACATTAGTGTTGTTCATAGTGGCAAAATTGTCACAGCTGCTTTTTCATCAAGACCTTGAATCACTTTAAAGGGAAGAATTATGATATTTTAAAACAGAAACATTGCATAGAAACAATAATAAAAGCAAAACTACATGTTGACTCTTTGGGAAGAAGAAAATGTATGAATATAAGACCATAAACAATAATTTTACATTTTTTGTATCTTCTGGCAAAGGCAATATCAAATTTGCACTACTTCCTAGTGTCAAAGATAAATAAAAGGAAATAAGAACAGATGAATTTGTATTGAAATAGAAGCTTTTTATTTCCAAGTACTCCATTTGTAAGTATAAACATTTTAAAATTGTTATTTGGTACAAATAAACTTCTTTGGGAAAAGTAGTATTAAATACACTCATTATTAATAAATTATTAAATAAAATAATATACCTGGGTTACTAGAATATATGTTATAGATTTAATAAATATTCTTTCATTCATTCAACTGTTATTTGTTAAGAGACTATTAATGCTCCAAAAAGAGAGTCAGTACTGGACCAGAAAGATAAAGTCTTTCTACTTATGTAATTTATATTCCACTAGGGAAAAACAGACAAAATGTGAATAAATAAGAGTTTTTAAAGTAATATATTTTAATATGGTTGTAAATGTTATAGAGAAAATAAAAGTAAAATTAGCATTGTCAACTTGCCTAAGGAATTAACACTTGAGCTGGGACTTTATGAGTATCCCAAGAAGAAGGAACTTGATATTTGAGACTTCTAAATTGGATACACACACACACACACACACATAATACAAATTACATATATTAAAGTTGTATAATATATAAAATATATGGTAACTAAGACAATTGTTTCAAATACTGTCAATAAAGTGCCCTGGTACTTTTGTCATTTCCTTTCCTTTATTTTTTCTGGTTTTATTAACATACAGATGGCCAATAGACATATGAAAAGATGCTCAACATCACTAATCATTAGAGAAATGCAAAATAAAACCACAATGAGATACCACCTCATACTGGTCAGAATGGCTATCAACAATAAATCAACAAACAACAAGTGCTGGTGAAGATGTGGAGAAAGGGAACCCTTCTGTAGTGCTGGTGGGAATGCAGACTGGTGCAGCCACTGTGGAAAGCAGTATGGAGATACCCACCCCCAAATTAAAAATGAATCTGCCTTTTCACCCAGAAATCCCACTTCTGGAAATATAGCCAAAGAAACCTAAAACAGTAATTCAAAAGAACATAAGCACCTCTATTTTATGTTCATGGCAGCATTATTTACAATCCCTGAAATATGGAAGCAGCCCAAGTGTCCATCAATAGATGAGTGGATAAAACAACTATGGGACACTTACACAATGAAATTCTACTCAGCTGTAAAAAGGAAGAGAAATTTACTCAGTATGTATGGACTTGGAAAACATCATGCTAAGTGAATAAGCCAATCAGAGGAAGACAAGTACCATATGATTTCATTCATATGTGGAATCTAATGAAGAAATTGAACTAATGCAAAATACAGACAGATTCATAGAGAGCAGGATGACAGCTAAGGGGTGAGGCTAGTGGATGGAAGGATCGAGTAAAAAGGATAAAGGACAAAGGGCTCATGGACATGGACAACAGTGTGGTATTTGCAGGGAGAGTGGGTGTAAGGGAACTAAATAATAATAGAAAAAATACAATACGAAATAAAACTCAAAAAAGGTACAATTGAGATGTAACCTTGTACTAGTCTAAGGTGTACAACATAATAATTTGTATCTGTATATATTGTAAAAATTTTATTTCATTAAGCTTAATTACCATCAATCACCTCATAAAGTTTCAATTCTTTTTCTTTTTGATGAGACCTTTCAAGACTGATTACAGTACTGTTCACTACAGTCACCATGCTATCCACTCTATCACCAGGACTTATTTAGTTTATAACTGCAGATTACTACCTTATGACCACCTTCAACCATTCTGCTAAACAACCACCTCCCACCTGCAACCATCAATTTCTTCTCTGCCTCTATAAGTTAGATGTTTTTAGATTCTACATATATATTAGATAATACAATATTTTTTCTCTCTGACTTATTTCATTTAGCATAAGTACATCTTAACTTCACTTAATTTTACTGTTAGCCACTGCTTCCAATGCTCTCCTTATTTATAACAGTTCAATCTAGTCTCTAAATAAGGCACACCCGGAACTTTTAGGAAGTTCTCTGACTTTGGAGATATATATATATATATATATATAATATACATATATATATATATATACACTTTATAAATATATATGTATATATTTTAAACAAGGGTAGATATTGTACCACCATAGAGTAAGCCCATTGTGTAACAACTGACTGTTTTCTCAGAGGGGAATTGTAGTAGGGATAAAGAAAGACAGGAAAACAGAACTTATAAGTAATATGGAAAAGAAAGATGAATAATTAAAATATTTCCATTCTAAATAACTTATTTAAGGAACAGGATAAAACTTAATGCTATACAATATAAAGGAAAGAGAGAAAAACAGATATCTTGAAACAAAGAGAAAATGGAGTTTTGTTTATTGAACATCTAACTCTCTCTTGGCCTTTGCATGCATTATTAATTTAATTCTCACCAAAATTACAGATCAGAAAATCCAGTATCAAAAGGATGAGACAATTTGCTCTAAGGCATGGATCTCTCAAATTGTGGGGTTCTTATTCAATACCAGTCTGGCCAGCTAGGAAGCATACGGCCTTCACTCTTCACCAACTGGCTTCTTAAAATACAGTAAAATTTTAAAAAGATGATGTTTCATAGGATTGAATGTCAATTCCTGCATTTAATTTGTTAAGTAAGAATAAGACAAATATGATACAATTAACCATACTAAAGCATATGATTGAGTGGTTTTTAGTATATTCAAAAGTTGTGAAATCAACAATCAATCCCATTACCTAATTTCAGAACATTTTCATCACATCAAAATAAAATTACATATTCATTAGCATTTAATTTTAGATTCCATCTTTCCTCCAATCTCTGGCAATCACTAATTTATTTTCTGTCTGTATATAGTTTTGTGTAATCTGGATAATACATATAAATTAAGTTATACAATATATGACCTTTTATCTTTATCTTTTTATTTTGTGAAATGTTTTCAAGTTTACCAATGTGCAACCTGTATCAGATCTTCATTTCTTCTTATGGCTAAATGATATTCTATTATATGGATATACCACATTTCTTTATCCATTCATCAGCTGATGATTTGTTTTGTTTCTATACTTTGGATTTTATGAATGCTTTATAAACATTTATGGAAAAGTTTTTATTTGAATAGCTTCTTAAAACAATTTTTGAAATATTAGTGGAATTTCTGTGTCATATGGTAACTATGGTTTTATTTATTCAGGAACTGACAAACTATTTTCTATAGAAGCTGTACCATTTTACATTTCTACCAGGTATGTAGGAGGATTCTACATACACTTGCAAACATTTGTCACTTTTACTTTTTAAAAATTATGATTATAGCTATCCTAGCAGTTTTGAAGTGACATTTACCTTGTATTCTTAAATGTTTTTGAATTTCTTTATTTGTTCTAATGCTATTTTTTAGACAATCCTTAGGGTTTTCTATATGTAATGCCACCTGCCAGTAGATATACTTTTACATCTGCGTTTCTAATATGGAAAGATTCTATATGTGAGAAAGACAACTGCAAAGAAAATAGAAGCTTCATTTGATATAAAACTTCTTTTGAATTACTAGCGAAATAAAATATTTAAAATTGGTGGGATAAAACATAAATAAAAAGGGTATGCCATAACATTGCTTTCCAGTCTTGTTACCACATACAAATTTCTAATTACTTTGTTTTTAAAATGTTAACTGACCACTAATTGCAAAACAGATCAGTACTATACTTAGATTATATATTTATATTGAGATGATATAATTCTGTAATATTAGGCTGACAAAGAAGGAGATATTAAGAATAAATCCATTGAATATTTCCCACTTCTTCCTGGAGGAATATATTCACTTAAGTAAAATTTCACAATATTACAATCATTTAAAACTCTATTCACAAAAGAATTATAAAAAAATTTAATGTGGTCACATACATGAATAGAATGAATCAAGGGAATCAGAACCCTTATGGGCCACAAAGCTACGGTATCTGACTGCATCTCTTCCACCTTCCCCTGATTCTCCTTCTGACTCGATTGCATTGGGGGAGCTCTGATGGCATCACAGTAGCATTGAGATTTATCCAGGCAACATCATGAGCTAATAAATAGAGTCAGTTTATGCTCTCTCATCTTCCTTTTACCACCCCCGCCAATCTGTTTGCCTAGAGAAGTCTTACTTACACCTGAGATCCCTCCAAAAAAAATCAAAAAGAGAAATGGAAGAAGAATATTCAATGACTTTAAGAAAGAGACTGAGAAAAATAGGATTTATCTTACAAAACTATAAAATTTAAAGGCATATATAAGCATGTTATATTATTAAATTAAATGGTAAATTATGTAAAAATATTTTCAGCACTCAGTCATATTTGCTGTCCTAAAATTAGCAGCACAATGGTAAAATAACGAAGTTTCAAAGCATCTTGTTTTTGATAAAAGTAAATATAAGGTAAAATTTTGTCTTCTTTTAAATGTTTAAATATTCAATGCTAATAACAAAATACATCATAGTCCATCAAACTCTAATGGGTGAAATAAAGATGAACAAAATGAAGTTAGACAGATGTTGATTTTTTTTTCATAAGGAAGTTCTTGAGAGCAAATAGAATTCCTCAGCAATATGAGAATTCCTTGTCAGAGGATATGTTCCAAAGTAGACTGCAATATTTTTTCCTGGAATGATACAAATGGTCATTCAGTAACTTATTATTGCATCTTATGTAATTAGGAGACTGATAAGTTCTAGCATTTAGATTAGAATAGCTAATAAATATTTACTCTTGGCATTTCTGAAGTTTACAATTCAGTTACATTTATAAACAGGCAATACATTAATGTGAAGAACCACATTAAAAACAGTGATAAATGTTCTGAGAGAGTTGGAAGGGGATCTGAGAAAGTGTATAATTAGGAGACAAAAGCTGTCCTGTGGTCCAGGGAGAGTTTTCCCCACGGGATGCCTGCTTAAGTTGACATTTGACGGAGACTGAGAATTGGGATGAGAAAATAAAAATGTCAGCAAATAATTTTGTTAGGATTCATAATGCGTTAACCTATTTACAAATATCATCTCTAATAAACCCCCTGAGTCCCACACCTGAGGGGAAGCACAAAGGACAGGTTTGTTTGGTTTGGAGTGGGAGGTCCAGGAGGAGGAAACTAAATTTCTTTATTTTAGACCTGCTTAGAAACCAAAGTAATTAACTGGGAAGTTGATAGGAGGACTTCAGACAGGCTATGCTGGAGATGATCTTTGCTCTTTGAATTCTGAGTTTCCAAAAGTAGTAGAAGATCCAAAAATGTAGAGATGTTGAAAAGAAACAGGGTCTTCCTCAGAACTGTGTGTATGGCATGCCAGTGTACTTACTGCACCATCATCCCAGTCAGATTACAGTGAAAGCTTAAAGGGCCTCTTAATACAGCAACTTATATTATTTTGAAATCCTATGCAGAACACCTATTTACAGATGATAGCATCTTAGCTTTAATACACCTGGTGCACTATGCATTTGAGAAAGGAAATACAGTCTAGACAGGGAGTAAGTCCATTTTTTGTATAACGGCATTCAGAAACCTTTTAGAAATAATAATATTAGTATTTTAAGATCAAATAGCCCACTATTAAGTGATTTATTCAAATAATCTACTTAATAAGAAGTGAGTTAAAACATGAATGCAGTCTACACATTCTGGAAACGCAGTGCTATTTCCAGAATTATATGAATATTACTAAATGGATTTTGTGATCCCCAAAAGCCAGGGGGCAAGTTAAATAACTAAAAAACAATGCAGGATAAAATAGCAAGATAGGCATTATATTTGTCGAGGTTCTCTGGAAAGGAATTGGTTCACACAATTAAAGAGCCTGAGAGGTTTTAACATCTGAAGTTGGCAAAGTATAAAGCTGGAGACTCAGGTGAGTCATTGCTGGGGTTTTAGTCCAAAACCCAGCAGCCTCGAGACCCAGGAGAAGCCAATGTTCTAGTTCCAGTCCTACGGGGAGGTGAAAACATGCCTCAGCCCAGGGTAGTCAGACAGTCAGGGAGATGTTCTCTCAGCCTTTTAGTTCTACCCAGGCCTTCAGTAAACTGGTGAAAATCTAAATTAGGGAGGGCAATCTGGCTTATTCTGTCCACCAATTCAAATGTTAATCTTATCCAATCTTATTCGTGTTTCCATTTTATAGACACACTCAGAATAATATTTGATCAAATATTTGAGTCCCCATATCCTAGGGAAATGGACACATAAAATTAAACGTTACAAATACACATATGTGTCCATGGGGTACGTTAGGCAACTAGGCTATCTGTTTATGGATAGTCAGGTACGGTTTAAAAGTAAAGGCTGTAGAATTTATGAAGGTTCTTTTTTAAAAGATGAGCAGAGACATTATGAGCATCAGGGACACAGAGGACATTTTAGGCAGAGAAAATACAGTGATGCATTGCATAATAAAGGGAGTATCACGAAGGGCCAGACTTACAGTTCACACTCAATAAACAATTTTTGAATGAACAAATGGGCTCCTTTTTGACTTCTCCATGCCGATTTTATTTGAAATTAATATCATTTTTCTATTAACTTAGGTAAGGTAAATGGCTATAAAATATATTTGTATTATTCCAAGGAGTTATATTAATAACTTCTAATATTTTATCTAGAAATTTGTTGCATTACAGGGGCTATATTTGTAGCAACCACTGATTATAGTGTTTCTTCACTGATGTTTTACAGTGTGTGATTAAATTTACCATTACTAAACTGCTTTTAGTCTTGAAAAATTTTCCACACTTTATAGAGGGGGTGATGAAATGCGGGACAAATGCAGGTTAAAACCCACACTGTGGATTTTAACTTCCATTACCGTCACATCACTATCATCCTAGCTGAAATAGCCTCATAGTTTAATCTAATGTCTCAAATTTAGGAAGAGCTTCCAAAGTGTGCCTTCACTTTCATTTTTTCTCTGTTCTCTATATAGAAACCAAACCTATTTGTTTATAAATTTAAATGAAATCATGTTTCCCCTTTCCGTGGTTTCTTTTTCCTAGCTTATGTATACTTCTTGGATGACTTGTCTTAACACTTTTCTTCTACTTCTTTATTCAGATCTAATACTGAGGGACGTAATAATTTAATGCTTTATGTTTAGTGAGAATGCTTACTGTGAACCAATAACTGAGCAAAACTCCCACCTTTTCTTATTTACTTGATATATAACAGACTGTTATTTAACCTTTTTGTGCCTCAGTTTCTTCATCTGTAACATGGAGATAGTTAAAAACAACACTAATACAATACGATGATAAGTTTTGAATTATTCAGATGGTGGATATAAGTAATTTAAAACGGTTTCTGGCATGTTTACTTATGAAGTACTTGCTATAGTTATTTTAGTATATTCATTCTTTAAATAAGCCAAAAAACTTTGTCCTTGATTTTCTATCAAGGGGAAATCTCTTTCCCTTGATATTATTTTGGGTGTCTATTCTGTCTCCGACTTTGTTTCTTTTATACTCAAAAATAATTTCCTTAGACAGACAATCACTGTCAAATCTACCTAAAAGAACATTCCTCTCTAATTTTCCTCACAATGTTTTCACTACTAGATATTAGCTTGTATATTTGTTTCAATGGCTGTTTTTTCTTTATTCAACCAACCAGAATGTTAATTCCAAGAATTCCAAGGGGGCAGTGGTTTTGTTTTGCTGAGCACTGTATCTTCATTGACTAACAGGGTGATTGGACATAGTAACTATTCACTAAATGTTTGTAAGTTTAATTACATAAATTAATGAATAAATTAAGTGAAATAAATTAAGTGAAAACCCTGACAAGTTTAGTAGAAAGAAATTCAAGGTCTATTTTCTTTTATTAAAATGGGTGAATATTTAAATATATAAAAGTGATTCTAAAACTAAGTTTCAAAAATAGTAATAATACAAAATAGCTAATTAATAATTGTTTATTGCAGCAATATAGAATGATGAAATGTGAACATTTTCATAATTTACAGTTACATATAAAGGAAGGGAAAATGCCAGAAAATTGTCAATATAAATGATCAGTGTCAAAATTCAAATATAATGTCAACTAGGATCCAAATTAGAAATTTAAAAATAACTTTATTAATTTGTTAAGATTTTTGTAAATATGTATCAAAATGATTACTCATAATAAAAATATTAACATTAAATTTATCAAATTCAAAAATAAGAATATGATCCCTGCTATTACTCTACTATTCAATTGTGGTTGTTTTAGTTAATTAAAAATTAATGATGAAAAGTTAAGAACAGTTACTATTAGTAAGAATAAAATAAAATTATTACCTGAAGATTATTTTCAATTGAAAAAACTACATAAAATAAAGGCAAAAGTAGTAAAAAGAATAAAGTATTTGTGATAATAAACAAAACTATTGAAATACAAAAATCAATAGCTTTAATATAATTATTATAAATGGTTATATAAAAATAAAATATAAATATAATTATATTATATTTATAATATAAATACTTATTGAAAATCACCAGTTAATAGACATAATCTAAAAACTGCATACAATTCACAAAATAACTAATAAACAAAAACAAATTACCATTATTTAAAAATGGTACCATTCACAACACACACACAGCTTACATTGAAATACCAGCTATCAGCGTGTTATCCTCAACAATGTTCACTCCCTTTTATATCCTTCCTGTATATTGGAACCAGGATATGAAAACTGCATTTTGGCAGCTGTGCCTAGCTCAATTTGGCCAATAGGAAGCATTAGAAAGTAGAGGACAAAAGCTGGTCATTCTGTCTCACAGCAGCATTGACAGCAAATGAGTGGGCATATCTTAGACTCTAGAGTAGGTAGCAGAATCCCTTCTGAGCTTAGTCTCCTTTGGGATAGCAAAATAGCAAAACAGCATGAGGTCAGAGGAGCCTGGGCTCATATGAGGATAGGCTCCATGAGAATAGCCAGACAAGAACAAGAAAACAACTGACTAGGGGCTTATCATCATACCAAAATGCAATTATTAATCTTGGTGTTACCAGTACAGAGTTCATGTGCCTGAAGGCCTGGCATTTCAAAAGGGCAAAATTCAAAATATCAGACTTTGTAATAAGAAAAAGTTTATTGATCAAAATGGTGCTAGCCAAGAAGATGGGATCCTAACCCTCAGTCCATCTTCCAAAAGTACAGGATGTAAGTTTCTTTATTTTAAGGGAAGGGAAAATGGGAGGGGTTGTTTTGGTAAAAACTCAAACCCTAAGCAAAATTTCTTTAATGATTACCATGTATAAAGCAGAAGCTATTGGTCTGAAGGCCATGGAAACAATGCAGACTTGAACAAGATGAAATCAGAGAAACAGAGTATTTCACTGTTATTTTAGGTACCACTACCACTTTCCCATACAAACACTGTAACAAAGTAATTTACCATTTTTTTCTCTAAATCCCTAGAGCCAATTTAATTTTTTTCTCAAGATTAAGATATGATAATTATAGTATAGTAGAAAAAATTTAGGCCCTGCCCAGGTAGCTCAGTTGGTTAAAGTGTCCTCTTGACACACCAAGGTTATGAGTTTGATTTTGGGTCAGGACATATGCAAGAATGTGGAACAACAAATAGAGCTTTCTCTCACTCTCTCTCAAATCAACAAAAAATTTAAAAATTTTAAAAAGAAAATTTATAAAATGAAAATATAGCCTTTATGAAAGCAACTAAAATTGTTTTTATGACATGAATTGTTTTTCAATAAATGATAAGATATGTTATATTCATTGATGAAGAAATTGTTTTAAAGTAATTATTACTCCAAAAATAATAAAATTTCTTTCAAAATTTTGGTTGTAAATGGGAATTTTTAAATGATCCTAAACTAAAAATTGAAGACTAAAAGTTCAAGAATAAGACAATTTAAATAAGGATAACAAAGAAATTCTTAATAAATACTAAGACTTATAAAGTTTTGGTAGTGGCCCATTTCATGGAAAATATATTAATGGGAGAGAGTACATACATACGCACATACACATAATTATGCTCAATAGAAAAGCCATTACAAAAGTGATGCATATATGACAGGAGGATGGACTTTTTGGTAAACTGTGTGGAATAGGTCAATTTACCTAAAAGAAGGGGAAAAGAAAGACTCCTTATATTAGTGAAGGTTCTCCAGAGAAAAAGAACCAGTAAGATGAGAGAGAGGGGGAAAAAGGAAGGAAGGAAGGAAGGGGAAAGAAAGAAAAGAAAAGAAGAAAGACTTGTGAGAGATTGGTTCACGTGTTCATGGAGGCTGAAAAGTCCTATCATCTGCCATCTGTAAGTGGGAGTTCCAGGAAAGCCAGTTGTGTAGTTCTGGTCCAGCTCCATAAAAACTTTAATATAGAAAAATTTGACCTTTTATTTTCTTTATGAGGTTTTTGTGTCCATTATGTTTTTTCTTTACTTGATGTAATAAAGATCTTGAATATTTTTCTTACTACATTAAAATTTCAGAATTTTCTAAACAAACTCTTTAATTCATTTTATATTTCTGTTTTTGTGTATGATGAATATGAAAGTTAATTTTATGTGACAACTTTAGTGCAAATCAGGGATGTTTAGATAGTTGGTAAACATTATTTCTGGTTGTGTGTAAGGGTGTTTCCGGAAGAGTTTAACATTTGAATCTGTTGACTGAGTAGAGAACATCACTCTCACCAATGAAGGTGGGTATCACCCAGAAACATGTTTACAAACACACGCAGAAATAATGTTTAGTTATAAGAGTATATGAAAAGCAGCATGGTAAAGCAGGTAAGAGTATTAGTCTGAGACTGAAACGCTTGAGATCAATACCTACTTACTGACTTCCCTACCTATGTATTGGTGCATAAAAAAATCACCCCCAAATTTAACAACTGAGAACATTTATTATCTCACATCATTTTTGTGATCAACCTTTGGGAACAGTTCAGCTAAATGCTTCTTGAGGTTGCTGTCAGGCTCCAGGCTGGTTCTGCAGACACCTGAGGTGAAACAAGAGGATCTACTTTTAAAATGACTTCCTCACATGGCCATTGGCAGAGGCCTCAGTTCTTTGTCACATAGTCCTCACCCTAGGCTGGCTCACTGCATGACTACGGGCTTTCCCCAGAGTGAGGGGTTCAAAACAGAACAATAAAATCATCAAGATGAAAGCCACAATATTTTTTACAATTTCATTTTGGAAGTGACACACCATCACTTCTGTCATATTTAACTGGTCACATGGACTTATTCTGGCACAATGCGGGAAGAGACTACACAAGAGCATGAGTCTCAAAGGTGGTGATCTGGGGGCCATCATGGAGATGGGCTACATCACTAGTTGTAGTTGTAGGTCCTTAAGCACATTAATTTCTTTGTGATATAGTTCATCTATAAAAGAGAGTCAATGATAAAACCAGCTTATTGGTTCATTATAAGCTTTAAATTAGTGCTGTGTAAAATTTTGTATTTATATTATGTGTTATATATGTATTTAACAAATGCAAAACATGGATGAAGCCCAATTCTATACTTGTATTTAATTTATCATCATATAAAATATGCTCAATATATATTTAAATAAATTGTATTATTAGTTTAACATGAAACAACATTTTTCATGAATGTTATGTTTCTATATCAGGTGAAATCTCCCCTTATATCCTATTAAATTATTTTGGATGAAGCATCATTTTATTTGAATAGAATTTACTATGTTGCCCTTCTTTATATCAGAACAGATATTTGCCAAATGAATAAATGGTTGTATAAATTAATAAATAAAACTCTATTTACATATTATTTATTATAAATTAGAGTTTATGAGAATAGTCTTACCAAAAGGGTTCTAATTATCACTGTACCAAGAAGATTCATCATGTATTCATTTGTCTATCCATCCACCTATCCATCCACTTATCTACCTATCTATTGATTTATTTATTTTTGTTTTTATGTAGTAATTATAGATTCTAAGAATAATCAATAGCTTCAGTGTATTCTCTTGAGATTTAAGGGATTAGTACATAATTCCTCTTTTACTCTGCCCATGTTCAGAAATGACTGAGAAATTCAGGAGGTAGGAATTAGATATTCAGCTATCACAATTACCTGTGTCCCTGTCAGGGCTATACTATTGGGGGTCATGATTTAAATCTAACCAAAGAGCCTCTTAAAACTGTGTGAACTGAGCCTGCCTCCCAAAACTAAGTCAGGGGATACCCTGGGAAGCTTAATGCTAAGCAGAGAGCAGGCGAGAATATTGGCTTGTTTCTCCTACACAGCAGGATTCCAAAACAGTGAAAATGGAGAAAAGATGTTGAGCCACAAAGCTGAGTTTCTCTCCTGAGTTTGCCAATTTGAGGTGCCATTTTTCCTGTCAGAGGGAGAAGGGAAATGAAGTGTTCTTTGTGACTCTAATGAATTTTATCACATGGAAATATATGATAAGGAGTCACAAGAAATGAGCTTTTTTACTTTTCTCAATATTTTTGATATCTTACAAATAAGTGACATAATTTATTTAAAATGAAAAGAACAGGAATCATTTTTATAAGGCAATTGCTATTATATAGCAATTTCATAACAGACTTTACTAAAAATGTTATTGGCAGTTCTTAATAAAAAAGTAATGCTGAAAAGTATATTGTCTTCTGTTGACATGGACCCTAAATTTTTTATTTAATTTCATCTGTCAATTTATTTGACATAACAGTTATTTTGCTTGATCTTTGTTCCTTTTTTCTTTTTATCTTTTTCTCTTCTGTTTTTTCATAGATTTTATATTAAGTGTCTTCCCATCTCCATGAGGAGCCATCATAAATGAATCCAGAATTTTGTTGTCTGTGATAAGATTTCTACATCATTATTAAGTGAAAATAGCATTTTAATGTCATAGAATTATTAGGCAATGCTATAGGCAAGTGATATCTATGGAGTTATTTTTTTTTCCAAATGAGACTACAAAATTGCTAAGAAATTTCAAAATGAAATTTCAAAATGAAATGACATTCTTAGAAGCTGCTAGACTATTTCTAAATATTACATGCATAAAAGGTCATTTCTTTCTCATTAGATATTCTCCAGTTTTAAAAAATTCTTTCTCTTTTCCTAAGGATGATATTATGTTCTTAAGAGAGAGATAAGATAAAAATCATTCTCACCATCTCATATATGTATTTGATTGATAAGGAAACTAATTAAAATGGCTAACAATAAAAAAGGCATGAATATTTTAAAACTTGTGTGTATTAAGAAACTGAGGAATTAAAAAAAATAGCTGCCTGTGTCTCACTGCAGTCTTGACCATGTGGGAAACTCCTATAAAGTTTGGCAAACTTTGAAGCACCAAATGTTAATAAACAACAGGGCTCATTGACTTGAGACTCCTGTCTTAGTTAAGCCTTTAAAAATTCTTCCAAAGTTATTTTCCATATTTTGGTCTTTGTTCTTGTAAATGACCTGCTACCTCACTACTTTTTCTATAGGTCTACAAAGTTTCCTTCCAGTTCTCTACCAACCAAGTTATTTCTACATCCCATTTCTGCATTTCCAAATCCTATTACTAATATTAGTTCCTAATAATTATGTCCATTTTTTTTCAAGGAAATCTTCATGGTTCTTTCTTTGAGGGGCATAGTTATAACACATGCTGTTGATTCCATAAGCATAACAGATGCTTTTGGTTCATATTATATAGTTTAACTTCTGATTAACACTTACATTATTAAAAAGTATGCTGCACAGAAAACAGCACACAAAAGTGCAAAAAGTGTTTGAGTAGTTAATGAATATGGAGTGAATAAAATATAAATCTAGGAATCTGACCAGTGCTGATTAAGTAACCAAAAAGAACAAGAAAAGATAGAACTCCCAAATCAAAATAATAATGATGATAATTAATAATAATAATAATAACAATAATTTCCATGAATGTGAGGTAAAGTTCAATATAAATTATAGAGCTGACTAGAGTGATAGGCCTGTCAGAAAATTAGATCATTACTATTCATGTGAATGATCAAATAACTGTAATTTAAGTGAGCATGTGATAACTGGCATAAATTTAGTAAAATATGATTGTTCCATATTTTTTCCTCTTGTCTGGCCATCCCATTCCCTGGCTGAGAGTGAAATAATGTGACTGTATCTCATGCTGGTACAGAGGCCCAAGGGAACTCACTGATGGGTCTGGGTAATATGGTGCTCCTGGGGTAAGGAGATAATATTTCAAGAGAACAAAGTACAACTGTACTCAGCTGGTAATAGCATATAGTAGGTTATGCATGCAACCTAAATCCCCACCATACATTCTACTGTTGTCATAAAACCAGAAACTTCTCATAGCACTCCCTTCTGCAAAGACAGTGTTTACCATAGAATTAAGGAATCCAATATCCATTATGGAATATATATTTGTCACTATAAAATAAATATTTTGGTACTTATTTTTAGGTTATTCTTATTTTTATGAACAGGTAAACACAAAATGTTATCTCGACTCAGGGTCCATTTCACCCGTTATTTCACAGCCTTGGCTTTCTAAAATTTAACTCCTCCCAAGTTCCAGCACATTAGTCATTTACTACTGGGACCATGATACTTTGCTGAAGGTATGCATTTTGTTTCACTCCACCTGCTTGCTACCTTTATTTATATTTTTTCTTAAACCTGCCTCCATCTCCTGGGCTCTAAACAATTGCTCTAGATCTTGTAGGTAAGATGTTTTATTCAGTAACTTGATGATATTTGAGGACCTTGACCCTGTACTAATCTCAGATTTGCTTATTTGCTGGATGATGGAGTTACTTTTACTTTAGAATAAGAACCTCACCCGAATCCCCTTATGTCATTACCAGCGACTATCTCTTTTTCTATTTCCCAAATCAATTAATTGTGAATTCAGATGGGCACTAAAGAAGTTAAGACTGTCATGCCTAACTGAACACAGAGTAGTTTAACTTTCCTGGAAACTCAACCAAAGATATTTTTGAGCATTCCCCTTGCCTTTTCACCTGTTTTCTCCACTACACATATTAGTTATTTAAATGTCCAATCCTGTGTCTATATTGAGCCATGAAGTATATTATGCACTATATTCCCACTAAACACTGAGAAGTGCACTTAGTTTGACTATCCTGATTCTGCCATCTGAAATATGGAGCACAAGACCTGAGTGTTTATGCACTTATTTGAGTACAGAATGCACCCACTTCTCTGGACATGGAAGGCAATATAGAATGTCTAACTCATTTGATTAATATTCATATATTTATTTGAAGATCTGAAAACCTAAGTAGGAACACTTTCTAAAAGGAAATTATTTTGGACCCTTTGTCTTCTGCTGTTGACTAACCTCCTGTCAATTAGCTAATTAAACAATTAGCTAAAACAGACATAAAACCAGAGTCCATAAACACAGTACCAGTTAACTCCAATCTCTCTACTTAATGGAGCAGAAACTCACTAATACTGAGTATTACAGATATCAGAGCTAATCTTCATCAAGTCCATGGTCATACTAACCCTTGGGAAATTTTTAATTTGTATTAGTTGATACTCACCTATTAACCTAATTTCATGATTAATGGGTTTCTCCAGGTCTTCTCCCACCAAACCATGTGTCAATTAATGGTTCCAGATCCATTATTTATTATGAAAATGGTGTTTGCTAAGAGAATGGAAGCTATAGAAACTATAAATGGGGCCCATAGCACAGTATGAGTTATTTGAATTTATTGAGTTCTGTTGCAGTTTCCTTTGGACATAGATTTTAAGCTTATATTGTGCCACCAAGCATGGGATCTTTCTGGTTAATGTTAATCTCCCTTGTAAGACTAAAAGCAAAAACTTCCAAGCAAATACAAATTAAGAAAGAGGAAAAAAGCAGGACTGCTAATATTAGTATCTATGTAAAAATCAAACAAAACACACAATAGGTCCTAGTGACATACTGCATAATTGAAAATGAACAGTATATTAAGGCAGTATTTTATAATTCCATTTGCACTAATCAAAGTAGCAGCTAAATACAAAGAGGAAGTATTATTGGAAATTATATTAGTAATTAAATGAAATGTAATTCAAAGGAATGTCACAATATAATTTTTCATATTTGACAGACATTGTAGAAAAATAAGAAACTGTAAATATTAGATAATATAATGATTAATCTAAATATATACAGTTGTACATATTGTACAGTGATTATTCATTTTGTTTCAAATGGGCACAGAAGAGTTATAAGAATTTATTATGTAATTACTCACAATAAAAATCATTTAAAACCATTTTGTAAAAAATGTACTCATTTAATATACCATTTCTAATAAAAGATAAAAAATGCATTATTAAAATATTAGCAACAGATACACACATTTTAGGAATAGGAAAATACTCTTTATCAAAGTACTTTTTCATCAAGGTAAATGTAAAGTGCTTGATTACTAAAGAAGTAATATTAAAAGTCAAAAGAAATATTTGATTTCTTAAAATATAAAAAATAAAGTATTATAAAATAAATTGGAGGTCAATAAAAAGATAAACAATAAAAATAAGGTAATTAAGAGGTAGATTTGTAAAAAAAAGGAATAATAAATACAAACGGTTTTTTGAAAATGCTTATGAAACAACTATGTTCTTTTAAGTACAATTAGATAATAAAGAAGAAAGAAAAAAGGAAAGAAACATAAGTAAAGTAATAAAAAATTAAATTACAAAAGATTAGAAATAAAACATGAACAATACCCCTGGCTGGTGTGGCTCAGTGGACTGAGCATTGGCATGTGAACCAAGAGGTCACTGGTTTGATTCCCTGTCAGGGCACATGCCTGAGTTATGGGCTAGGTCCCCAGTATGGGCAAGCAGGAGGCAATCACCCATTGATGTATCTCGTCCTCTCTTTTTCCCTCCCTTCCCATCTGTCTAAAAATAAATAAATAAAATATTTAAAAAGAACAATAATTACCAACAAATATAAGGCTAACATATTTGAAAACTGAGAATACAAAATTGACCAAAGGAGTAGAACTTTTGAATATATAATAAATATAACATAATATAATAAATATAACATAAAATATAATACTAGAAGAGTGAATAAAAATCACCTCAAGGCTTCATAAGTGAATTGACCTAATTTTCAAAGAATCTGGTATTATTTAAGTATTTCAAGTGACAGAGCTAGCTCTATATTTATTAAATAACCTGATAAAATAGTAGAAAAAATCAGAGGATAAAAAAGGTACAATTTTTCTCTTGATTATTGATGCATTCATTTTTAGAAAATAAAATAAAATAAAATTGCATCTATGATGACCAAACAGTCTTATCCATGATTAAAAGGGTGTTTTAGTATCTGGAAAAGTTTCCAACTTAATCTACTAATAAATTATAATAATACTATGTCATTATTCTATAGGAACTGATAAATTTGATAAAAATTACCCATCTAATTTTTTAAATGTAAGTAAATAGAAAAAACACATTTAAAAATTATTTAATACAAATAACTTTTTTAAAACTCATAACATATATTATTCTAAATAGGAAACTATTAAAATAGTACAGTTAAAGTTGGGAGATAATATTTAATTTATTATTTCTATACTCACTATTGTTTTTATTTTTTATTGTATTTTTCCATTACCACTTAGTGCCCTTATATCCCACTCCCCCTGTCATCCCCACACTGCTGTCCATGTTCATGAGTTCTTTTTCCTTTCTACTCTATCCCTCCAACCCACTTACATTCCCCCCCACAGCTGTCAGCCTTTTCTCCATCTATGAGTTTGTCTCTGTTTTGCTTGTTAGTTCAGTTTGCTCATGTGATTCCATATATGAGTGAAATCATATGGTACTTGTCTTTCTATAACCAGCTTATTTCACTTACCATAATGTTCTCCAGGTCCAGCCATACTGTTGCAAAGGGTAAAACTTCCTTCTCTTTTATAGACAAACAGTATTGCATTGTGTAAATGTCACATGGTTGTTGTATCAACTCATCTATCTACTGATGGACACTTGGGCTGCTTCCATATCTTGGTGATTTTAAATAACACTACAATGTACATAGGGGTGTTTATGTTGTTTTGAATTAGTGTTTTGGGTCCCTTTGGATATAGTCCCAGAGGTGGGATCACTAGGTGAAAATTCAGATTCATTTTTAATTTGGGGGGGTGGTTATCTCCATACTGTTTTCCAGAGCAGCTGCTCCAGTCTGCATTCTCACCAACAGTACAAAAGGGTTCCCTTTCTTCACAACCTCACCAGCACTTGTTTGTTGACTGATTGATGATAGACATGCTGTCAGATGTGAGATGATATCTTATTGTGGTTTTAATTTGCATCTCTCTGATGATTAAGAATCTTTTTATATGTCCACTGGCCATCTGTATGTCTTCTTTGGAGAAGTGTCTATTTAGGTCCTTTGCCCACATTTTAATTGCGTTGTTTGTTCTTATGGTGTTGAGTTTTAAAAGTTCTTTATAAATTTTGGATATTAACCCCTCGTAGGATGAATGGCAAATATGTTTTCCCATTCTGTGGGTTGTCTTTGTTTTTTGCTAATGTTTCCCTTTGTTGTGCAAACTCTTTTTAGTGTGGTGTAGTCCCAATTGTTTATTTTCTCTTTTGTTTCCCTTGCCTGGGAAGATATATTTTATAAAATATTGCTACAAGCAATGTCTGAGATTTTGCTGCCTATGTTTTCTTCCATGATTTTTATAGAGTCAGGTTTAAAATTTAAGTCTTTAATCCAATTTGAATAGTAATTTTTGTTTTAATTTAAATTAAAAGTTTGATAAATGAAATAGGACATATCAGTGGCAAAATTATAAAGCTATTAAAAAGAAATAAAAATGTTCTCTTTATTATTGATATAGCAGAGCTAACATTTTCTGTTGATATAACAGGAAATTCATAATATTCTAATAAAAATATAGATAGTTGATAATTGGCTAGATATAGTTTATTATATAAAATTGTATTTCTCTTAAGAATATTATCTTGGCAATATTCTAAATAAAATGGTAATACAGCATTTATCATAGTGGCTAAAATTAGAAACAAGTTGGATGCCCATACGAACAAAATGACTAAAGAAAGGCTACTTACACCCTGGAGTAATAGTGATGTCTACTATTCAAGAAATAAATTGTGGATAGATTAGATGACATAAAGGGCTTAACTTTGAATGATCGAAGTAAGATGCAAAAGAGTGTAAATTGTTTTATTGCTGCTTAACAAGTCATTCCAAAATGTAGTGTCTTGAAAAGATAATCATTACTCATTTTTGGTCAGGCTTCTGTAAATAAATTCTGTAATGGCTGAATCAGTTTGTTTATAAAGAAAAGAACCTATAAAGTGAAAGAAAATTTGTAAACCATATATATATGATAATGGATTAATATCCAAAATATACAAAGAACTCATACTACTCAATAACAATAACAATTAAAAAACCCTAATAATTCAATTAATTATTTTCTAAAGAAGACATAAACATGGCCAACAAATACAAGAAAAGATGCTCAATATCACTAATCATAAGGAAATGTGAGTCAAAACCAGAGACAGTATCTCCCACCTGTTCAAATAATTGTTATTAAAAAATAAATAAATTCTGGCAATAAGGTGGGAACCCTAATACAGTGTTGGTTGGAATGTAAATTTGTACCATCATTATGTAAAACAGTATGGAGATTCCTCAAACAATTTTTAAAAAATCATATGATCAATCAATTTTTTCCTGGGCATGTTTCTGAAAGAAATTAAATTATTATTTTAAAGATATATACCACCCTGGCCAGTGTGGTTCATTCAGTTGGAGCAATGTCCTGTAACTGAAAGATTGTAGGTTCAATTCCTGGTCAAGGTACATACCTGGGTTGCAGGTTAATTCCCTGGTCCAGGCACTCACAGGAGGCAGACAATTAATGTCTCTTTCTCTCTCCCACATCGATGTTTCTCTCTTTCCCTTCCTCTAATTCTAAGAACTAAAAAAATAAGGATAAAAAAATAAAAGATATGTCTGCACACCCATGTTCGTTGCAACATTATTCACAATAACCAAGACATGCAAAGAACCTAAGAATCCATCAAGGATGAGTGGATAAACAAGATGTGATATATATACACATACACACACACAATAGAATTTTATTCCAAAAGAAAAGAAAATTCTGCCATTGCCATAACATGTATGGACCTTTAGAGCAATAATTTTTAAATGAATTAAATCAGAGGAGGACAAATACTGTATAAGCTCATTTATGAGTGGAATCTAAAAACATCAAACCCTTAGAAACAGAGTAGAATGGTGGTTGTCAGGACCTGAAGGGTGGGGGAAACAGGGAGCTGTTAAAAGGGTAAAACTTACAGGTACAAGATGTGTAAGCCCTAAAGAAATGTAATAGACAGCATGGTGATCATGATACACAAAAACGTATTATATATTCAGTACTTGGGTGTTCTCATGAGACTAGGGCTTTAATATTCTCATCACATCAACAAAAAAATACTGGTAATAATGTGAAATGAAGGACGTGCTAACTAACCTTTTTATAGTGAACAATTTGCCATATATATTGAAATCATTTTGGTATCAATTCATCACATTTTACATCTTAAACTTACACAAATTATATCAATTGTATCTCATTAGAGCTGAAACAAATATATTTTACCTATCAGGCATCAACTAAAACTGTTGAAGAAAGATTAATATTTTAACATTGTGTTAAACTCTGTGGAAGAAATTGAAATCAAATCTATATTCAGTTTTCCCTGAAAGAATTATCAGTCATGGCATGATGTCCACTTATGACATATGTTTATCTTTCAAGAACAATTTATAGTCGTTTTTAAACACAATTTTTTTTCAAAGTTCATTGTTAAATATTTTATATTTTACCTCATTTTATTATGTATTTGTTACCAAATCAAATGTAGAAATTAATCAAGGAAAAGACATTTACAGAAAAATACTCACCATTGATAATGTTTGCTATATGTAATTTCTATAAACACAGTTCTTCTAACAAATTTAATACAAAACTATGCATTTTCTATACTTGTGAGTTTTACTTCAATCAAAAAGCTTCCTGGTGAAGATTATTTTTTATTCCCAAGGTGTCAATATTTTAATAACATATTTTCCAGTTTATATATTTTATTATTAGGAAGTCAATTACTGGGTAGTTTTTATACTTATGAGTCTGTCTGCTCTTTGAAAGGAATATATGCTACAGATTTCTGAGACTTACTTTGCCTTCTTTTGAATGGTTAGGTTAGCTAGAGCAAAACATATTGCTAATAGGGTTAAATGATTTTCAGGTGGAATATACATTGATCTGAATTGAATTACTTATTCATATAAAATTTCTTTCTCAGGAAATATCAAACATAAAATTTCCAGCATTTTTTTAATTTATAACATTTAAAAAGAGTAACAGAAGGCACTCAATGATGCCTCCAACTTTGAGTAACTGCATGATAGTAAATAAATCATTAACACCCACTGGGGTAGTTTAATCTAGTATAAACCAAGGATAATGATACTATTGAGCAAATACAGTTGTAAAGATTAAATTAATACATCTAAAGAGCTTAACATATGGCTCTATATCATTCAGTTAAAAAGTTTAGGAAAACAGTTATTTAAAAATTAAGATCTGATATGTAGTGCTTGGTAAATGTTCTTGTAATATAGCATTGAAAATTGTGTTTGGGTAAAGTAAGGTCAACATTTTTTTTATACTTCCCAGAAGCAATTAGAGTTTGACATGTAAGGATGGAACAGAACCACAGGCACAGTTGGAAGTCTGAGATACTTGGAAATGTACACGGAGTGCAATTTATTGTAATTTGTTTTATTTTTACCTGTGTATCCTTAAATATTTATGGTAGCAACAAATAATCCTAGATATATCCAGCTGAACTGGAGTTATAAAGCTACTGCTCCATTAAATATCAAGCAATTAAACATTGTCCCTTCTAAGTGAAGCCCTGAGTTTAATAGATGGGAGATAGGGACAAAGAATTTATTGAACAAAATAATTTATAGTGGCAGTTGGAAATGACATACTACATTGGAATAGTAGATAGAAATGAAAAATAAACCTGTTTTCCTCAGAACCTGTCATATATTTGAGAAATCATCTTTTGTGTATCATAATTAACTACTTTACAATATGTATCCTACGGGGAAACTCTGTTAAATAGAAAATAAACTAGGATTTACAAGAGGGAGAAATTAATTTTAGGTTGGATAATTGAACTTTCTCATGAAGATTCAATGAGGTGTGGTTTGAAATGTCAAGAAGTTAAGGAATTTCAGCAGATGCAGTGGTGATGTAAATGGCCTGCAAGTTGTCAGAAAAGGAGTGCATGTGTAGAAGAACAAATATCAGACTTTATCACCAAGATGATGCATACATGACTTTTCTTCCATTGACCCTATGCACTAGTCATGGACACTGACTTTCTGTTCATCATGTGCAGTCGGGATGGAGAGGGGAATTGTGTTTATGCTCAAAATGTTAGTGACCTTAATCCCATGGGTATGAAGATCTGTATCATTTATATATAGAAATTCTGGAGTAGGACTAAAAAATAATAATCACCTGTGATCTAGGCTAAAAATCAGTGAGTTAAAAAATGTATAGGATATGTCAGTACAGCTCAGAGTGAAGAAAGGACTTCATACTTTAGAAAATTAGGCTGGCAAAATATCTATTCCAGATGCCTGCCCCTCAGGCCACAGTGATAACTGATATAATGCTAAATATTTTAGAATGTTTTAAACTATGATTGATATGTTTCTTACAAACCAATTGCACACTTCATAAACAATTGCTTCTCAATTTGCTCTTTTTTCATTTAGCATGAAATTAAATTTTTCAGTGGTTGATATGGTCTCAGATTGTGAGATTATATAAGATTTAGGTCAAATTTAGTTTTATTGAGTTACAACTATTGACTTGAACTAAGTCTTCTGATTTCGTGGAGACAAAAAGACTAGAAACAAGTTATTTTGTTTTTGCTAAAAATAAATGTGTTGCACTTAAAATTTATTTTGAAGACAAATAACAAGAGGAATCATGGTGTGGGTAGCTCTCAATGACATTCTTAGTAAAAATAAACTAGATTGAGCAATGCTATATTTATTTTCTAGAAATAACCTTTGAAACTCGAGTACTATTTTTATAAATAAAGAAATAGGAGAATATAGGGATTATACACTATGAATTTATGATAGAAGTTTCATTTAAAAATGATGTAAGTAGTTCTGTAGATAATGTAAAAGGTAGAGAAATATTCCTAAACAAAACAAAACAAGAACCCTGACAAAAGCTCTAGCGTGGTAGCTCAGTTGGCTTAAGGGTTTCCTTCTAGACCCTCCTTTGCTTCTCCTCCCTCTGCCCTCCTCTCAGCAATAACCACACTATGTTAGGGGTACATATATTCTTTTGAATTAGTATTTTGGGTTTATTCCAATAATTTCCTAAAAGAGGAATTTCTGGGTCATAAGGCAGCATTATTTTTAATGAGGTAACTCCATACAGCCTGGCTGCAACAATATACCTTCCCAACAATAATGCACGAGGGTTCACATTCCTCCACATCCTTGCTCAAACTTGTTTTTATTGATCTGTTGATGATAACCATTCAGACAAGTGTGAGGGGATATTGCATTGTGGTTTTAAATGCTCTTCTTAAAATTTATTTATGGATTTGAGAGAGATCAATTTGTCATTCCACTTATTTATGCATTCATTGCTTGGTCATTGTGTGTGCCCTGATTGGGAGTTTAACCTACAACTATGACATATTGAGATGACACTCTAAACAACTGAGCAACCAGGCCTGGGAAGATCACAGTGGCTTTTAATTGCATATCTCTTATGATTAGTGATGTTGAGAATCTTTTCATATGTCTATTGGCCATCTCTATGTCCTTTTCAGAGAAGTGTGTATTCAGGTCCTGTGCACATTTTTTAATTGGATTGGTTTGTTTTTTGGAAGGTCTTGAGTTGTGTAAGTTTTTATAAATTTTGGATATTAACCCCTTATTAAATGTATTGACAAATATATTCTCCCACTTAGTAGGCTGTCTTTTCACTTGATTGATGTTTCTTTTTCATCTCGAAAATTTTAGTTTGATGTAGTTCAATTTGTTTATTTTTTCTCTTCTTCCCTTACCTGAGGAGATATATAAGAAAATTCATTGCTATGAGAAATGTTTGAGATTTCACTGCCTATGTTTTCTTCTGTGATTTTATAGCCTTGTGTATAACATTTAGTCTTCAATCTGTTTCAAGTTCACCCTTGTTTAGGTAGTAAAAAAGTTATCTAGTTTCATTTTTTGCCCATATTTGTCCAATATTCCTAACATCATTTATTAAATGGATTATCTTTACTTAATTGTGGCTATTTGCCTCCTTTGTCAAATATTAATTAACAGCTCTATATGCTGTTCCATTGATCTATCTGTCTGTTTTCATACCAGTACCATGCAGTTGTTATTACTATGGCTTTGTAGTATAGTTTGATATCAAGTGATATGATTCTTACAACTTTGTTCATCTTTATCAAGATGTTGTGGCTTTTCAGGATCTTTTGCGATGCCATATAAATTTTTGGAATATTTGTTCTAGTTCTCTGAAATATCCCATTGGTCTTTTGATTGGAATTGGTTTGATTCTAGAGGTTTTTTCTTTAGTATAAACATTTTAATGATGTTAATTCTTCCTATCTATGAACATGGCATATGTTTCCACTTTTTGAATCTTTACATTCTTCAGTGTCTTATAATTTTTTGAATATAGACCTACACATCCTCAGTTACATATTTTCTTATGCATTTTATTCTTTTTGAAGGAATTGTGAGTGGGATTATTTTCTTAGTTTTTCTTTCTGATAATTCATTATTGGTGTATAAAATGCAAGTGATTTCTGGATATTTATTTTGTATCATATTGCTTTACTGAATTCATTTGTCAGTTCTAGTAGTTTTTCATGGAATTTTTAGGGTTTATGCAGTATATGTCATCTGCAAATAACTACAGTTTTACCTCTTCATTTCTAATTTTGATGTCTTTTATTTTTCCTTCTTATCTGATTGCTGTGGCTAGGACTTCCAGTACTATCATAAACATAAGTGCGAAAGCGAACATCTCTGCCTTGTTTCTCATTTTAAGGGAAACAAACACTTTTACTTTTTGCCCATTGAATATAATGTTGGCAGTGTGTTTGCATATACAGCCTTTATTGCACTGAGGTATGGTTGCTATATTTCCATTTTACTGAGAGTTTTTATCATAAATGAGTGCTAGATATTATCAAATGCTTTTTTCTGCATCTATTGATATGATCATGTGGTTTTTTTATCCTTCATTTTTTATGTGATGTATCTCATTTATTCATTTGTGATCCCTGGAATTAAACCCATTTGCATGGTGTATGATCTTTTTTAATGTTTTGCTGGATCCAATCTGTTAATATTTTGTTGAGGATTTTAGCACCTATGTTCACCAGGCATATTGGCCTATAATTCTTTTTTTTTGTAGTGTCTTTATTTGATTTTGGAATTAAGTTAATTCTGGCCCCATAAAATGAGCTTGGGATTTTTCTCTTCTCTTAAATTAAAAAAAAAGAATTTGTGAAGGATAGGTGTCAGTTCTTTGAATACCTGGTAAAATTTACCTGTAAAGCCATTTGGTTCAGGACTTTTGCTTGTTGGGAGTTTTGTGATTACTGCCTCAATTTCACTATTTGATATCTGTATATTTAGATTGTGTGATTCTTTTGATTCAGTTTCAGAAGACTTTATATTACTAAGAGTAAATGTATTTCACCATTTTCATCCATATTACCAACTTTTTGGTGTTTAGTGATAATAGTTTTTACAATCTTTTTTATTTCTTTTTTAAATTTTATTTATTTATTTTTGGAGAGAGGGGTAGGAAAGGAGAAAGAGAGGGAGAGAAACATCAATGTGTGGTTGCTTCTCACATATTTCCTACCACGCTTGAAACCCAGGCATGTGCCCTGACTGGGAATTGAACCAGTAACACTTTGGTTCTCAGGCTTGAATTCAATCCACTGAGCTATACCAGCCAGGGCCTTTTTTTTTTATTTCTTTGTCATCAGTTATAATTTATCTTTCATTTGTGATTGTATTTATTTGGGTACTCTGTTTTTTACTTGATGAGGCTGGTTAAAGTTTAGTCATTCCAGTTTATTTTTTCAAAGAATCAGTTCTTGGTTTTATTAATCTTTTGTATTGTTGACTCTGCTTTGTTTATTTATGCTTTGATCTTTACTATTTTTTCCCTTCCAGTCACTTTAGGTTTTGTTTGTTTTTCAAGTCCTTGCAGTGTAAAGTTAGGTTGTATGGTTGAGATTTTCTTGGTTCTTGAGATAGGGCTGTAACATTGTGACTTTCCCTCTTAGGACTGCTTTAGCTGTGCCCTATAGAATTTTTTTGTTGCTGTGTTCTGTAGTTATTATTTTTAATGGATCTGAATTTACTGCCATTTTCTAGTCTCATGTGATGCATCTCATATACTCATATTATATTCTGATAAAATTCTCCACATAGTCTGAAATTTAGTTAGGTTTCTCTCTTCTTGGTTCAGAAAGCACCCCATTTTGCCTCTATGACATTATTGTATTATACATTGATTTATTTATTTCTGTCATTATTTCATGAGTTCTTGGGAAGAGAATAATGTCTCACTCTCCTTTATATGCTTTATACTTCAATTTCTGTCTTTTTCAAAAAAATATTGTTTAAAGTAGAAGTTGATTTTCTCACAAAATACAATGTGTTAGACATCAAAATTCTAGTGTTTATTTTGTTTATTTTTCCTCTCTCTCTTTTACATAGAAAATTTATCTTTGTCTCTAAGCTAAAGATGCTTTTTCATTCTTTTTCAATAAGATGTTATGTTGCTATTCTAGTTGACTGGGAGGCAAGCCTGCCATTTCTAATATATCTGAAAACAATTAACAATAGAAAGCATTGTTATTTTCTGGTAGTGACTTATGGCTTCACAGTGATAACGGGGCTTACAGTTGATAAGAGGGGTTTGAATATTTCCCAAAATTTCTTTTTTATTTTTTGTGGCATTTTCCAGTGTAGTATGGCCTAAGTGACACCTATTAATTGCAGGCCTGCTGTTGTTTTTTTGGAGTTTTGTAAAATTCACATTCACAGTTCTCTTTAAAATATTTCAAATAATGTTAAACTTTCTGCCTTCATCTTTTTTGTTTGTTTTAAGTATTAGTATTGAATAGGCATCATTTGGTCTGCATATGTATGATGCTACCCTTAGTTTCAGAGAAAGTATTACCTCAGTCTTCACTAGCTAAATGTTCAAATGTATAGAAACACGAGTCAACTCTAACATGTAAGAGAGAAATGCAATGGGTCAATGCTGAATTTTTAGATGAGGGTAAAAATTGGGAAAATAACTTACCTGTGTTAGTGATAGATATAAGACTGAATCCTAAACCCCTTATTCAACACTGGCATTTGTAAATGGACATTTGGAGTGACAGTGATACATAAGGTCATGTTCCTATCTTATGGAACTGATTATCTAAAGAACATTGAAGGATTAGCAAGGGCCATGAAATGGAGAAATAAATGAATACTCATCCATGTAAAGTAAGCTCTGAAAATGTACCATAGAAAAGGTTGCATTTTAGTTGTTCTTGGAAGAATGAATAGTGGTTACTAGATGGTTGTAAAGGGGAATTTGTTCTAGATAGAAAGTAGTAAATTTGTCAAATCAAGATAATCAATATTTATAGTGAAATATTGGAATTAAGCTTTGAGTTTTCTTAAAAATCAATGGAGTTTCTCATTTTCACTAAGGAATTAGCATTAAGAAAACATCATTTTTACTGTCTGATCACTATATGGATTTCAGAATTGTTTATGTAATAAATAAACTTGTTAAAGCTAGTGTTATTTTAATGTTTTCTGTCTTGTGAAAGTAAATGTAATCTTAAATATTATAATCAACTCTAATTTGTCATCATTTCCTATTTCTGGTCAAACTCTTGTCATTCATTCTCAATATTTTCTGTGGGGTGCTGTTCTTTGGCCAATCCCTTAAAATTTCATCTTAGGGTCTCCTCTTAATTTTCTTCACTCTTCAATCTCTATAGTTTTATACATTACATTTTTTAACTACACAGATTTTTAATCTTACTATCATGGGCAAAGTAATTATTTTAGCCTAGAATTTAAAAATTCAATCTACCTACATTTTATGCAGCTGCAAGCTAGACATCTTCATTTCAATATTCTAAAATCAATACAAATTAACATTCTCCAAAATGAACTCAGTATTATTTTTAATTCATTCCTTAAATTTGTTTCTACCTGTTTATTCTTTATCTCAATGATTAGTATCATCAAACATACAGTAGTTCTAGCCCCAAACATGTTAAGTTATACTAAACACCTCTCTGTCTTAAGGCCTTCCAATCAATTTAATCACAAATTCCAAAGTGGTATACTTTATTGTCTACTCTCATGGTTCATCAGAGTTGTCTTTGTTAATTTTATATTGATATTTTATTTTATTTATTTATTTTCAAATGATAAAAGAAAGTTTATTTAGAAAGATACAGAGGTGGTAGAAGTGGCCCGACTGGGCTGTGTAGGCTTAGGAAACAACTTACAGAGGCAGAAGAAGGGCCCTTGGAACTTAGAAGACAGAAAGGTAACATGCCTGGGGGAAGAGGAGGGAGAAGGTAAAGGCACAAGTGTACTGCTGAGAGGGAGGGCACATCTAATATTGATGTTTAAATAGAGTAACACAGTACATATTCCAGATGTCTTTTCTCCATTACCAATTAACAAACTATATTATCTGCAAACCTATAGCCCATGAGAAGTAGAAATATCATCTTGTATAGCAAATGCAGCAACCAAAACATGATTTATTAGAAAAGAGTTGGTATCTTAACTCAGGAAAGTGATGCATACACTGGTATTTGTTCAACCCAATTCCTGTTTCAAGATTTAATTTGTGAAACTGAGAGAGATTGCTAGGCAACTATGAAGAATGAAACTGATAGGTCTGTAGACATAGCAGTTGAACAAGTCATGATGTCTATGTGCAAATGTGTGCCATAACATAGCTAATTGGTATGAGAGTAAAGATTGGTGCAGATTTTATATATATGTATATATCTGTGTGTGTATATAGGTATGTGTACATATATATGCAAATACCTATATATCTATATCTACATATATATATGAAGGACTAAACATTATGCAGTTTTGAGAAACATGAATTCTTGTGCTGAAACATAATTTTAGTTTCTATATGAATATGATCCAGCTGTTACATTTCCAGAAGATTTTCTTGCATCTGCTCCTGTGATCTTTTTTTAAAGGTTTAACTTTTTATTTTTAGAGAAGAAAGGAGGGGGAAAAAACATCAGTGTGTGGTTGCCTCTCATGTGCCTCCTACCGGGGACCTGGCCCACAACCCAGGCCCGTGCCTTGACTGGGAATCAAATCAGCAACACTTTGGTTTGCAGGCCAGGGCTCAATCCACTGAGCCATAGCAGCCAGGGCTGCTCCTATAATCTTTTAATAAATTGCTATTTACTTGAGTAAGCTTGGGTGTATTTACATTTCTTGCGAGCAGAAAAGCCCTAACCAAAATCACCAGTCTTATGAAAAATTGGAGGAAATTGGAAGAATTAGTATGTCAACAGGAAGGTAATTTTCAGTAAAGAGATTTTGCTCCTTTTTGTTAAAATTCAGATGTCTTAATATCTTTCTTTGGCATGTTTACATCTAATGACATATAATATTCATATAAGATCACTAAATTTGTTTAATGAAGGATCTGAATGTTTTTAACCACTTGGAAAATATTTACTCGATTCCATTTTCCTTGTTCTCTACTGTCACTTTTACCAGCATGTTCAGTATAAACCAAATAAAACAAATGTAGTTTTTGTACCAAGTAAGGCAACAGTAAATAAAACATGAATCAAGAAAAGGAAATGCAAATTGCCAATTGGTGGCCATATATATATATATTAGTAAAAATGTGATTGTTAAAATCTATAAAGATGAAATCCTGGGTAACAATCAGAGGAAAAACTTACTGTTTGAAAGGGTTTTGTTGTTTTTGTTCTTGTAGTTGTTGTTCAAAGACAAGTACGTTATACTATCAGTTTATTTAGGTGTATTAATTAAACTGTCAACAACATGAATTAGATTCTGCAGATTTAAAGAGCTAGAAAAAGGTTTTCAGACGGGCAAAGTACATACCTGAGTCACTGATGTGTAATATGGATTACACATCAGTAAGTGTAATACTGATTGCACTTGCACTGATATGAGGTTGTCAGGTGATATATGAGAGTGTCAGTGGAATCAGAAGACCCTTGCAGTCCAGTACAGTTGTCCCCAAGGTTGATTATAGAAATATCACAAGTAAAATGACAATCCACTCATTTTTCTTGAACTCAGAAAATTTGTTGTTTTGATTAATTAGTTGTCTATTTAATGGAAAGTTGTTATTGGTTTCAAACACAGGTAGAAACTTAACATAATGATACATAGGGACTTTCAGAGTTTAGTGCCAGTGTGTGCTTACTATTCTGAACAAGAGTTATGATTGTAATGCACTTTAGAAGGAGGAAATACTAATCAATAAGTTTTACTCAGTCAAGTTCTGAATAACCTGCATCCACTATTTTGCAGATAGCAACAGTGGGAAGCCTGGATTTTATGAAAGGAACAGACAAACATAGGTATAAAAGGATTTTATATTTGAAAAGAAATACAGCCTTCCCCCTCAGCTTTGACTGAAATAGCATGTTTTCATGTGTCTATTTTACTAGATATTGGAGAATAGTAGGTGAGAAGAGCTTAGAAAACATGCATATCTCTTCCCTTCCAGTTGCTTATAAAGCAGTTGGTTGATATAGCATCAGTGCAGTTCTGGAACATTTTGTACAAGTGATGAAAGTTCTTGTTCCTTTGTAGCATATTACTTCTGCTTTGCAAAGATAGTGTAAAGTAAATACCTTTCTTCTTTATCATAATATGTCCTTTTCTATCACTGAATATAATACCAACTCCTTAGTTCTGTTCTTTGTAGCTGAAATTTTATATCAAGCAAAGTGCAAAAAATATGTACATCAAGTATATTTTAAAATCACACAGGTTATTTCCCTAAGCAAAGAACTTGTATCCTAGAGCATCTTCTGGAAGTGTTCTATTGGATTTTATTCTCAAATCTTATTCAGCATTCTTATCAGTATTGCACATAGGACATTTATATTAGTCGTAACCAACCACTTTGAGAATTACTTGAAGTTGAAGAATAGTAGTGGAAAGTACTAACAAACAAAATCTTCTAAGATATTGGTAGCCAAATATAAATGTGAGTTTAGAATTTTAATATCAAGTTAACATACATTCATACTAAACATAAAGAAGTAAATTGTGTAGATAGAAAAAAACTTTATTATTCTTTCTTATTTTTTGTGATAGTTACTTAATTTGGAAAATCTTCAATGCTCATATATTTGTAAGTATATGTATTTATCTTTGTTTATAAGCTTTATGTGCTTGAGGGAGACTTAGAGGCCACTTGCACATTTGAGAAAGACAATTGAGGTCTTCAAAAGGAGATGCCAACCTTGGTAGCAGAAATGTAATTCATTGAGAAATTGTGTCAGAGTGTTATGTATCCTGGGCATCAAATACAGCATAAATTCAGAAAAGAGATATCAGTGACTTTCTTTCATACAGTAGCCAGGAGAGAAGTGTCTCTGTGATTTATATAAAATTGGGTTCATATTTCTATTTTTGAGATGAGCTTAAAGTGGGACTTCTTTATTTTTACGAAGTTGCCTAACCACAAATAGGTAAAGGTGGCACAAGTTACATGAACTGACTGTTTTGCAGCTTTTCATGTTTTCCCAGGTCTCCAAGGATGTAACATCTAATAATAAAAAAGAGCCTGGATCCTAAAATGTCATGGTCAGATGCAATCAGATCTGAAAAGAATGAGCCCAAGGCCAGAGATGCATCATAACTGTTCCATATTTCTGTACTTGTTAAAAATAGCCTTTGGTCATGGCATAACTTTTAAGGATACATGGAATTTAAGAAAAGATCTGCAATTAGATGAGAATTATGAACACTAATGTGAATCCAAAAAAAGCATGGATTGTATAGATAATTATGATTGGGCAATGAATACAGACAACCTTGGAGATACTGGGGATTCACTTCCAGACCAATACAATAAATATTCTAATAATATAAGTCCTGTAAGCTTTTTGGTTTCCCAGTGCATATAAAAGTTATGATTATGTTATATTGTAGTTCATTAAGTGCAATAGAATAATATATAATAAATGCACATAGCTTAATTAAAAATACTTTATTGTCAACAAATGCTAACCATAATCTGAGACTTCAGTGAGTCCTAATCTTTTTGCTGGTGGAAAGTCTTGCTTCCCTGTTGCTGGCTGCTTACTGCTCAGAGTGATAGCTGCCATATCTGGGGTGGCTGTGGCAATTTCTGAAAATAAGGCAAAAATAAAATTGTGGTATTGATTGACTCTTAGCACAAAAATTTCTCTGCAGCATTAAATGCTGTTGATCACATTTTACTCACAGAACTTCTTTCAAAATTAAAGTCAGTCCTCTCAACTCCCGACACTGCTGTATCCACTATAATTTGTGTAATATTCTAAATCCTCTGTTTTCATTTTAACAATCTTCACAGCATCTTCACAGGAGTAGATGCCATCTCAAGAAACAACTTCGATTTGTCATAAGAAATAACTCCTCATTTATTAAAATTTAATCATGAGACTTCTGCAGTTAGGTCATATCTTCAGGCTCTACTTCTAATTCCATTTGTCTTGCTATTTTTACCACATCTGCTCTTACTTCCTCCACTGAAGTTACGAATCCCTCAAAGTCATCCATGAGGGTCGAAAGCAACTTCTTCCAAACTTCTCTTATGTTGATATTTTGACCTCTTTCCATGAATCACAAATGTTCTTAATGGCATCTGGAATGGTAAGTTCTTTCCAGAAAGTTTTCAATTTATTTCATCTAGACCCATTAGTGAGATTACTATTTATGCCAGTTATAGCCTTGTGCAATGTAATTCATAATTTTGACTTGAAAGTTAAAATTACTTCTTGGCCTATGGGCCACAAAATTAATGTTGCTTTAGCAACCTTGAAAACAACACTAATTTCATTGTATCTGATCACCAGAGCTCATGGTGACCAGATGAATTGTCAATGAGCAGTAATATTTTGAAATAAATCTTTTTCTGAGCAGTAGGTCTCAATGGTGGGTTTATAATATTCAGTAAACCATATTCTAAACAGATGTTCTGTCATCAGGCTTATTGTTCCATTTATAGAGAGCAGGAAAAGTAAATTTGACATAATTCTTAAGGGCCTTAGGATTTCAGAATGAGAATTTGTTTTAACTTAAAGTCACTGGCTGCATTAGCCCCTAACAGGAGAGTCAGCCTGTTCTTGGAAGCTTTGAAGCCAAGCATTGACTTCTTTCTAGTCCTAAATGACATTTTCTTCCAGTAGAAGACTATATCATCTACATTGAATATCTGTTATTTAGTGTAGTGACCTTCATTAATTATCACAGCTAGATAAGCTAGATATTCCAGATAACTTGCTGTAGTTTCTACATTAGAACTTACTGCCTCCCCTTCCACTTTTATGTTGTGGACATGACTTCTTTTCTTAAACCTTGTGAAATAACCTCAGTTAGCTTAAAACTTCTCTTTTGTACTTCTTTACTTTTCTCAGTCTTCATAGAATTGAAGAGAGTTAGGGCTTTTTTCTGGATTTTGCTTGGTTTAAGAGAATGTTGTGTCTGGTTTGTTATATCCATACCACCAGAACTATCATATGAGTAGTAACTGTTTTGATTTCTTGTAATTTGTGTGTTCACTGGAGTAATACTTTCAATTTCCTTCAACAATGTTTCCTTTGCATTCATGGTTTGAATAACCTTTGGCCCAGGAGGCCTAGCTTTCAGTCCATTTTGGTTTTCAACATGTCTCTCTCACTAAGCTTAATCATTTCTAACCTTTAATTTAAAGTGAGAGATGAGTGTCTTTTCCTTTCACTTGAACACTTATAGGCCATAGTAGTGTTATTAATTGATTTGATTTCAATATTGTGCATTTCAGGGAATAAGGAGGCCTGAGGAAAGAGAGGGAAAGATGGAGAAATATATGGTCAGTGGAGCAGGCAGACCACACACATTTATTGATTAAGTGTGTCATCATCTGATATGGGCATGGTTTATGGTGTCCCTAATAATTATAATAGGAACACCAAAAATCACTGACTATAGATAGCAGAACAAGTATAATAATGAAGAAAACATTTGAAATATTACCAGGATTACCAAAATATGATACAGAGACACAATGTGAGCAAATGATGTTAAAAAAATGGTGCTCATAGACTTGAGGGATATGTGGCCACAAACTTTTAATGTGTAAAAAATGCAATATCTGTGAAGCACAATAAAGCAAAACACAATAATACAAGGCATGCCCGTACTCAGCTTCTCTAGAAGAAACTATTTCTCATCACAAAAATAAAAATCTACTTTCTGGATTGCTGTAGCCCACCAATATGCTCTGATACACATTCATGTTGTCTGTGGAGAAAAAATGAGAGAAATTTTCTCATAGATAGAATATTAAACACACACGGGACTAAATAATTTGACATTTTTCAGGAGATGTTCCATAATATTGTTGCAATATAGCAGGGGGATACCGTAGCATCATCCAAACCCAATACTGCACATCAACAACAGCCACAATCTTTGCTAGCTTGGACAATCTTATTGTTACCTGAAGCCATGATTTTTTTCAGTAGTTCCCTGAAGATTTTTACAGGAATTAGATGTGTTGGAAGGCAGCATAACTGGGACAATGAAGTCAGCTGTGTTTACAGTGAATTTCCTCACATGGTTTAAATGGATGATGGACCATGGTTGCAAATAAAGACAGAATGTTGCTAAATCTGAGTCTAAAAAGATGAAGTCCATTTGTATGTTTCTGGAAAGTGTTCTAGACGAGCCTCTCTCGATGGCTTTAAAAGGTAGGATCAAGCAATAAGCTCTAGGAAGAGATAGGGATGGCATCACTTTGAGGATCTTAGAGTTGTCTTGAGATTGCAACTGTGAATAAATATCCCTGTCCAATACCCAAAATATACAACTAGATAAGGTAGTCTAGAATAGGAATTGCTTACAGGGAAATTAAAAAAAAAACTTAAAAATTATGGGTCAGCTTTGGATAAATCAGTGCTGGCAATGACTAGTAAAATATGTTCAAATGCACAAACAATTTGACAGGGCCTGAAGAAGAGATGATTGGGATCATATGCATTTGTCTTTAAGAATTTAAAAAAAAACATTTATTAAAAAAATTAGTAAAAGTTTAAAATAGCTGGCCAGATAAACTTGACTTGTCTAATAATACACTGGTCTTTTTTGGTTTAGGGCAACTGCTTAGAGGAGACTAGAGGACTGTAGGCATGCAATAATCAGCAAGATATATGGACGCTCTTATTGGAGAGTGTACAAGTTGGTGTTTGAGGGTTTTTGAGGTAGATTATGACCTAAGATGAACCCCTGCCATAATAGGAACATGTACTGAACACTGATGATGCCCTATGGCTGAAAAAGTTCAGCCAATGACCCATTTTCAAGGGCTCTCCCACCCTAACAAAAGTCAGAACAAGCAAACATCTTTTTTCTGATTACTCAGAATAAGGATGGCCTAAATCAACAGCCACATAAACTTGAGCTATATTCACAGGCTTAGTATTTGATGATCTCAGTGCTATTCACAGCCTTAGTGTTTGATGATCTCAGTGCTATTCACAGCCTTAGTATTTGATGATCTCAGTGCTACTTTCCTTGCTATCCATATGATTGGTTGATTCACATATTTCACATCTATGCTTAAATACCACTTTCACTTCAAATCCTTTATTAACCATCTTTCCTCATTTCCAGTACCTACCCCATATCCTGAGTCTTACTGACAAATATATTAAACTTGATTTATTTTACCTCAATATATATTATTTATTTGTCTAGTCTTTAATTATCCCTGTATAAAATAAGTGACACTGTAGGAAGAATATTGTGCATTGCAGTTTAATCAGTTCTCTACATTTATATTCTCTACAGAATATAAATACAAAAAGATACTTGGGACTATGGCATCCATTTCCACTGGAATCAGAAGTGTATACATTACAACAAAGAACATGAACTTTTATATGACAAGGTGGCAAATTTTTCTGGAGATGCTTAGGACCAGGATTTCACAAGTCATCCACATTATTCTACCATGTGTTCTAAGATGGAATGGATGTAAGGATAAAGTAGATCTTAAGCAGAACCAATGCATAACAATTAGATCCCTGATATAGCAAAAATCTTTTAACAGTACCAAGTATAGTGAATTAATTTTTTAAAAATTTACATCATAGGATGAAGGACATCAAGTTATCTTATCCAAACTACTCAGAACATCATATTTAAATGAAATGTTGAGAAAGGAAAGTGGCAACAAACTTGAAAATATGTTATGTGCATGCAGAACACTGGAACGGCACATATGTCTGAGTCAGGTGAGAAGAGCACTCTGAAAATTGGTGCATTAAGGGTGTAAGGGGGAAATATTGATTTCATGTCACCTAGAAAATAGAACAGGGATCAACAAAGGTTGCTACAATATATAAAAGATTCTAAAAGAAGATCCTAAAAGAGCTACTACAAAATGTGTTATTGTTGATGGCGGTCTTCCTTATCCTTTTCTTTTCCCTTTGTCTTTGCAGTTGTTCAAGCAAATGCCAGAAATGTTTATGGTGTGCAAAGCATCAGCGCTAGTTTATGTCAATGACGTGAAGATTCAGACATTTCCAAAACTCTCTTGACAAGCCTCACTTTTGGGCATCAACTGTAGCTCTGAACATTCTGCTCACTGGACTTTTCCATATTTCTCATAATAAAATGTTTTGTACAAGATGCACCTAGGGTTTCTTGTTAGTGGGGATGTTATTATATTCACAGCCTTTTCTCAAGTGGCAGTCATTAGGTGGTCATAAGTGTATCTCCTGTTAACACCATTCTCCCAAGGCCTATTTTTAAACCACAAAGGAATGAAGGCTGGCCACTTAAACATAAGAAAAAAAATAGACTGATCAGTGATCTACCTCAAAAATATGGGCCAATCCAAATACATTACCTCTACAGAATTTTTGAAAGGCAAGCTCATTGTTGAAATTTATGCTCATTGCAATTAAATCAGTCCTTTACAGGAGCAATGGTTTGCTATAGAAATTTATTGACTAATTCAATAAATAAGTGTTGAGTACACTCAGTGTTCCAGATATGCTGTTAAACAACAGTACTAAATTAATTAAAAAAATAGCCTTTGTTCTCAAATAATTTTTTATGATTGGTATTAAAAAAGAGGAGGATTTCTAAGTTTTTAGACAGGGTAAGTAAATGTTCAAGACAATTGAAATTGTAGTGAATGAGACTTCTTTCGTTGTTTAACCTGTTATAGTCTATTGTCCAGCTAAGTGAAGAGCAAGAGACTTTGTTTTCTAATTTCTTTTCATATACTGAGTGACTGGAGAGCATTTCATGAAGACCACAGATGATCAAGGATAGCATCAGAGAAGATGTTCTTCTCCTTTCACACTTCTCCATATCCTGATCTGCAACTACTTAAGTCAATCTGAATAACATATAAAGAAAAAAAGAGTAACGTAGATTTTTAAAAAATTCTACATAAAAGAAATAATGGAGTAATGGAGGTTATCAATATGATTATCATATGGGTTCTTTTCTTTTTATTGTTGTTTTACTACATTTATCCCAAGTTTCCCCCACTGTTCTCCCCTGCCCCACCCAACCCCCAATCCCACAGTCAATCTCCACCCTGTTGTTCTGGTCCATGGGTCATTTACACTTGTTCTTTAACTAGGCCCTTCCCCTACTTTCCTCCCTTATCCACCTCCCCTCTCCCCTCTGGTCCCTGTCAGTTTGTTCCTGTTTCCATGCCCCTGGTGAATATTTTGCTCATTGTTTGTTTGTTTTTTTCATTAGGTTCCTGTTATAGGTGAGATCATATGGTGTTTGCCTTTTACTGCCTGGCTTATTTCACTTAGCATAATACTCTCCAGTTCCATCCATGCTGTTGTAAAGAATAGGAGTTCCTTCTTTATTTCTGCTGTGTAGTATTCCATTGTGTAAATGTACCAGTTTTTTGATCCACTCATTGATGGGCACTTAGGCCGTTTCTAGCACTTGGCTGTTGTGAAGAAAGCTGCTATGAACAATAAGGTGCATAAGTTCTTTCGAATTGGTGTTTCAAGATTATTAGGGTATAATCCCAGCAGTGGAATTGCCAGGTCAAAAGTCAGTTCGTTTTTTATTTTTTATGAGGAAATTCCATATTTTTCCCCCTTGGCTATGCCAGTCTGCATTCTTACCAAGAGTATACTAGGGTTCTCTTTTCTCTGCATCCTCACCAGCACTTACTGTTTGTTAATTTGTTAATGATGGCCATTCTGACTGGTGTGAGGTGGTATCTCACTGCGGTTTTAATTTTCATCTCTCTGATGGCTAGTGATATTGAGCATTCTTTCATATGACTATGGGCCCTCTGTATGTCCTCCTTGGAGAAGTGTTTGTTCTGATCCTTTGCCCATTTTTAATTGGGTTTTCTTTCTTCCTGGTGTTGAGTTATATGAGTTTTTTTTTGTATTTTGGAGATCAAACTCTTGTCCAAGGTATCATTGGCAAATACGTTTTCCCATACAGTTGGTTCCCTTTTCATTTTGATGATTTTCTCTTTTTTAAAGATTTTATTTATTTACTTTTAGAGAGAGCAAAAGGGAGGGAGAAAGAGATGGAGAGAAACATCAATGTATGGTTGCCTCTCAAGTGCCCCCCACGGGACTTGGCCCACAATTCAGGCATGGGCCCTGACTGGGAATCAAACCAGCAACCCTATGGTTTGCAAGCTGACACTCAATCCACTGAGCCACACCAGCCAGGAATGATGGTGTTTTCTTTAGCAGTGCAGAAGCTTTTTAGTTTGATGTAATCCCATTTGTTTATCCTTTCCTTTATTTCCCTTGCCCTAGTGGATGTATCAGCAAAAACATTGCTGCATGGCATATCTGAAATTTTACTACCTATGTTTTCCTCTAGGACTTTATGGTACCACAGTTTGTTTAAGTCTTTTATCCATTTTGAGTTTATTCTGGTGTATGGTGTAAGTTGGTGGTCTAGTTTCATTGTTTTGCATGAAACATTCCAGATCTCCAAACACCGTTTGTTGAAGAGGCTATTTTTACTCTATTTTATGCTTCTTCCCCCTTTGTCAAATAATAATTGACCATAGAGACATGGTTTCTATCAGGTGTCTTTGCACAGTAACAATCTAAATAACAAAGCAAATACCTGGAACTCTCTATACCCCAGTAGATTTTGAAGAAATAACTCATGGAAATTGAATTTTACTTTAAGTTACCATTATGTGGATTGCTTTCTCTCTTATTTTCTATCTCAAAGAAAGAAAAAAAAAGAATTGGCAAGGTAGTTAAGAGGTTAACATTATTTTCTTAAGGCTATAAATTTTCTTCAACTTCTCCTGAGAGGTTATTTTCTGTTTTGCTTCATTTTCCTTATTAGTGTGTGTTTTTCAGGTCCAACAATAATTGGTTTCTAAACCAGTAGTGTGATAAATCCACTCTTGAAATTTTATTCTCAGCCTAATATAAATATATTATGGAAGAAAAAGTATATTATAAGACATCAATGAGATATTGCCTCACATGTTTTAGAATGACTATTATAAAAACAAGATAACAAGTGTTGACAAGGATATGGAGAAAAGAAACCCTTGTAAACAGTTAGTAGGAATGGAAATTGTTATAACCGTCATGAAAGCCAATATGAAGATTCCTCAAAATATTAAAAATATAACCACTACACCATATAGCCATCCTGCTTAGTATAAATCCAAAAATATTGAAATTAGAATCTCAAAAATATATCTTCGTGCCCAGGTATGCTGCAGTATTATTCACAATATCCAAGATATAAAAACATCCTACATGAATTTGATTTTGATGTTCAATGGATGAATAAACAAAGGAGTGTGTGTGTGTGTGTGTATCCTAAAATAGAAAAAAATTGTCATTCATGAAAACATGAATGAATCTGGAGTGCGTTATGCTAAGTGAAATAGGCTGTATACAAAAACAGCAAATATGCATGATCTCACTTGCATGGGTAATCTAAAATAGTTGGAGTCATAAAAACAACAAGTAGAAAGGCATTTGCTAGGGACAGAGGGCAGAAATAGGGAGCTATAGGGTGCACTGAAAAGTACAAAGTTTCAGTTATGCAGAATAAATAAGTTCTGGAGATCTAATGAACAGTATGGTAACTATAATTAGTAATACTGGATTATATACTAGAAATATGCTGAGAGAATTCATCTTGAGTGTTTTATAGCATGTGTCTGCTCTAAACTACACAATAAAAAGATTTCATCTTCTATCATATCCTTATCAACTTTACATTCAGCAGCAGGAATAACAGTATAAACAATAACAACAATGAATGTAAGCAATATATCTGTGTAAATAAGTTTTTGAAAAGCTCTTCTTATAGTTATCACATATGTTCTTGATATTATACTATCGTTATTGGTACATAAAATAGAATGTAAACATAGTATCATGAAAAAGGTGTACCTATGTTAAGTAATAATAGATTAATTAGCTTTATTATAATAATTATTTTACAATGCATATGTGTGTCAAAATGTCATATCGAACACCTTAAATATATACAATTTTAATTTGTCAATTTTACTTCAATAAATCTGAAAACATACTATAAAGTGCCAAATATATAATATGTGTAATTAAAGGAGGAAAAAGGTAGAGTGGGAGTACAGGGAAAGTTTGTAGCTTTTATCAGGATGTTACTACTGTAAACTATACAAAAATCTAATTTCAAGATGACTTAATTTTGAAATTATATTTTAAATGATCACTCAATTCTTCTCCTAAACATAGAGCAAATAGAAGCACATTCATATGTTCACCAAACACACATGGTAAAATATCCCAGCAGTTTCATTCCAAATACAGAGCCCCAATCTAGAAATGACTCATATGCTTGTCAGTGGAAAACAGATCAATAAATTGAGGTAAATTCACTCATGGGAATAATAAGCACAGGGTTTTTCCATCTAGTTACTAGATGATTAGCTGAGGCAACTATTTGTTTTGTGAGGCTGCAGTGTACATGGTAAAATGTTTAGCATCATCACTGCCCATAACACACCAGAGGCCCACACAACACTCCCCCAACTGTGACAATCAAAAATGTCTCTCAACATTGCTAAATGTCACCTGGGAGCTAAATCACCTTGAGTGAGGATCATTAATATACAACAATAAAATTGAAAGGTTGGAAACTACATAAAACTGTGAGGGGTCTCTGCCCACAGGGAACCCCCCCCCCCCTCCGCCCGACCAAGGATGAGAATAAGTCTACCAAGACATGATCTGCTTGGGGAGGAAAGGTGGCCAATCGCTCAAAGGAGAAAGGCCAGAGCCTTTTCCTCAATGGACATTTATTAGGTTTGTTTGCACAAGAATACAGGTAAAGCTCATTATCATTGTCAGGCAGTAAGGATTAAAAAATAGATAACAAAGAACTCTGAGGGCCTATTTTGAGTCAGGGTCAGATAACTAAAGTGCAATAAAACTTTTGAGGAACAAACTCACTTCTTACCTGGACCCATATTTAATTGAGAGCATTCTAAACAAAGCAGGTTTCACAGGATTTTACATATTCTTTCTTAGGCCTGATTGCCTGGGAAACCCACCCTTTCCAGCACAGGGCTGCACCGCCCTTTATCATTGTTTCAGGATTAAGTCAGGAAGAGGAAGCAAGGCAGCCAAGAGATTAGGAAACTTCTCACAGACAGGATGAGGACTCAGGCATTGTCAAAGCCAAGGGGCAAGGGTCCATCACCCCGTTTTACTGTAGTCCTCCCAAGTCCTTCCTTGGGGGTCTCCCACATGATCATGCCTGTCTTAGATCATCCCCACCTTGGAGAATCTTACCTGTCATTGGCTAACGGACCAAGCATTGGGGGCCAGTTATGGATGAAGTAAAAGGAGCAGAAGTGGTGACCCTGCCAGGGAGATAACGTTTGTCTCCTTAGTGGCTTATGGTCTGAAGGTCACCCACTCAGCCTTAGCCTTGGGGGATGGGAGGGTGGGTTACAGCTTCTGAAACCAGGCAGGGTGGTTCCCAACATAAAACAAAATAGATGAATTTTATAAACATTATGGTACATGAAAAAAAGCCGGTTATAAAAAGCATTCATATTGTATGAATCCATGTGTATAGAGTGCAAAAAACAAGTGACATTAATAAACAGTGTTAGAAATCAGGGTACCTTTGAAGGAATGGATGTCACCTTGAAGGAATGAGGACTTCTGGGGTCACAGTTGCATTCTGTCTTTTTGGTCTAATGGTTACAGTGGTATATTAAGTTTCTAAATATTCAGAAAACTATATATTGTCTTACAGTTTTTCTATGTATTTTATACTTCAATAAAAACTTTTAAAAAGTATTTAATGAATAAATGAATGACAAGCATGTTTTGAATCATTTCTGACAAAACATTTAATTTGAACATAATGCTTCCTCTTTGTTTCTGTTACTGTTTAAGTGTTAATTGAATATCTCCTTTCCTGAGCACAGCAAATAAAATGGTTCAGTGGGTCTGTATTTATGTAGGTTTCCTTAAGGAATAGCAATTCTTTTAGTCACTAAAAGTTTAACCTTTGTGATTTATTTGAAGAGAGCTTTTAATTCAGCAGACAGTTGTTCATCATTTTTCTGTCATGAATAAATACAGAAATTACCTATTTTATAAATTGTCTATAAGACATACCAATGCTAGGGCCTTTCAAGATGCAGAGAGAGACATCTGAACCAGTGATGCCGTCTATGCCTGTATCTGCACTTTTCTGCTCTTTGCTAAAAGGAAGAGTGCTAATCTGAAAAAAAAGTCACTTATATGGAAACAAGAAATATGACACAAAAATTAGTGAAAAATAATGTACTTAAGTCAATACCTCCATCTGAAGGACAATAAGAAACGCATTTTTTTTCACACATTTTCATTTTTTACAAAATTTCCCAAAGAATATTTTTATAAAATGGAACATAATTTGAATATGAAAATTGTTCTATTCATAGTAGTAGTAACAATATTATAGTTGAAAGAACACAAAGATATGCTAGTTTTAATATGCATATTCTAACTTTTCTGCAAAATTGATTCTTAAATAAATGTAGGAAATCATCTAAAAAATTCAGAAGCAAAACTGAAAGTTAAGAAATACAACATATTAGAGTTTTCCATGTGTAATACTAAACAATCTAATAAAAAACTAACTGCAAATGTTACTTAGTAAGCCTGTAACATTAAATTAAAAATTAATATTAGACATATTTGTAGGAAAGAAAGGGATTTCTCTAGAATAGATGTTCTCTTGTGAATATCTAAAATGTTGTGCCTGGCCTTTAAAGACTAATTCCTACCTGTATACAGTCAGCAAATCAGAAATTTGCTACTGATGTGCTTTTAAGCCTTATAAAACGTTTCCACACAATTGGTCAGTTTCAATATGGGCAGATAGAAACACTGGCAATCACCAGAATCAGCCTGCTGTGTATGGTCCAGTGACTTGGATCACAGAAACACGGGCCCATTTGGGAAGCCTCTGTGGGTAAACCTAGCTTTGCCACTGACCTATTGTCAAAATGTACCACTCCCACCAAACAGGCACATTCCCACTTTACAGCTTCTACAGATTCAAAGTAAGCTTAACTTGAAGATTTGCATATCTTGTAGACTTTGCCTGTGATCACTCCCCCTACCCCAGTTCTGTTAATTGCCTATTGTCTGCAGTCTGCACCTTTCAACATCATAACTCTGTACTTTTGAATAGACTTTTGTATTTCAAATTGTCTTTTAGAAGTCACCTGAATACATTAGTCAAGATATTTTATCTAGACAGTAAAAGAAGTAATCCCAAGTCAAATTACTTTGAAGGAAAAAGAAAAAAAAAGTATAATAGCCTTCTCAGCCTGGCCTTGGTGTTTACAGAGACTCTCAGCAGTCCCTGTAATTTTTCTTCTATATTCTTTTATACTGACCTTATTTTCTCAAATTTTTGAGGGTTTCTTCTTTGTTTTGTAAGACAGCCACAGACAGGTCTAGGTTTATATCTTTAGAGAGAAATAGACAGGATCCTGTGACACAGCATCTGTGTATCAGATATGAGAGGAAAACACTTCTGGTCTGGCTTACACCAGGTTGTGAATAGGCTGGCAACACATTGTCATTGGAAATCATATGCCATGCAGGAGAGAAAGCAGTTCCCTGAAGGAAGGAAAGCTGGTCAAACAAGGTTAAATGTCAGCTGGGCTTCTTCCCCTCCCCTCCCCTCCCCTCCCCTCCCCTCCCCTCCCCTCCCCTCCCCTATCCTCTCCTCTCTTCTCACTTCACCTCACCTCACCTCGCCTCTCCTTCTTTCCCTTCTCCTCTCCTCCCTTCCCTTCCTCTCTTACCTTTCTTTTCTTTTCATTTTTCTTTAAGTTAATAGATGGTGGTAGAACCTCTCAACTTTGACTACCGAGGAAAAGGCTTAGAATTCTGGAACAAGAAAATTTATAGTTATTCCTATGGCCTTATTGGCTTAATGAAGAACTTCAATTGTTTCTTGCTCTCCACAAAGCAAACAAGGTTGTCTAAAGAGTTCCTTGTCAAGGAGAAAAACTTATTAGATGACATTTTATTGTTGCATACAGTTCAACATCCTTGTCTCTTTCACTCTTCTTTATACATACCTCTCCATCTTCAAACCTCCAAGGACCCTCCATCTCTCACAGGAAGATCATGCAACAAGTCACATAAATGCCAGGAGTGGGAATAAGCAACCTACAGAGTAACGTTTTTCACCAGGTACGTGCTGGCCGGTGTTATGTTGGAGGTACAGGTGTGTGGTTAGCATTAGGGTGAGAAGTGAACAGCACAGTACATTTAGCTCTTGAGTCTAACTCCAGACAGTCAGAACCTTCAGTTGGAGAACTAAAAGTCCTCAAAGTACTTATGCATCACATTCTTCCTGGTGGTAGGTGCAGGGCAGTTTTCACAGTGGAGTGAGGGGAAGAAGCTCAGGAGGCAGGGCCCAGGGCCTACTTATATATCAAGAAGGCAGTGCTGAATAGAAAAGCAAAGTTTAGGCTCTGGTAGATTACTTATTATATTGCCTTTTAAAGATTCAATATATTCCAGGAAATTTCTAATGCAGAAAATATGAAATTCTTGTAAAATGCTGGGTTAGAGTCGACACATTGAAAAAAGCTGTTTATGTTGCTTATTCTTCAGGTTTATTGTGTCTCCTTTTATTCTGGTTAAGAATTTGGCTTTGGCCTGGGGCCTACTCAGTGCTTGTGCTGATACAAAATATTTCCATGCAGCCACTTCAAACCAGCTCTCTTTCTTTCACCTCCATGCCACATTTTGGTGACAAGATCTCCAGGATGTAGCATCGACTCTATCCAGCCCTCAAAGCTGGCACTTTTATTCCATTTGCATGATCTAGTTTCAAGACTAAGATTGGCCTAACTTTCAGCTCTCAGTGCTGATTATAAGATAATTAAAATTTGTGTTCTCAGGTTACCTCTCTATAAAATAAACCTATATTCCTGGATTGTAATAAAGAATGGAAACAATTTACTCTCAATTATTACTGCACATTTTCTGAGACAAATCAGGGGGCAGAGAGAATTGGCAATGGTACTAAATATATTACCCTTAAATGGCAGAGTTTTGGCTTGGATATTATAAAATGCCTTTTGTCTAATTGATTTCAAATAAATATTCTGCTTTCCATATATATATAGCTTGGCATAAATTGGATTTAGTAGTAATTGTCAGCAGGGAAATTTACCCAGAATTTTGAAATGTCAATTTCTAGTGTGAGTTTCATCTTCTTAGTGAAGAGGTTTAAACTTAATCCAGCCTACTATCTCTTCTTACTCTTATTTATGGTTAAGTTATTTATTAGTTTTTAGTTTTGATGAAGGAAAGATTTGTGTGTGTGTGTGTGTGTGTATATTTACTGTTATATACTTTGGTACCAATAACATGACTTGGTACACAAAAAGAATTAAATATATATTTTAAGTGAATAATTGTCTCTACTATTAAAATGAAAATCAGGAATTCATGTTGCAACAGTTTTTTTGAAACTAGTAATCTTATTAAATTCTATATCTTTGTTTAAGAAATCTTTTTCCATTTGCTTCTACTTGAATGACTCTTTCAGATACATTTATTGCTAAATTTCATGTGTGCAAATGCCACCTGAAACCATGATTATTTTGCTGTTGTGGGTATAAGAGCTTATTTTGTTTTCTATAAATTTTTTATCCCACTTTTTGGAAGAGAAAGTGTATTGTGGAAGAGAACATATTACAGACCAGTGAAATACATTTCAAAATTGGGAAGGAAATACATTTTCCAATCAGTCAAATTACGGGAACTAACATTGAGAGCTGTGGTGAATGTCTGCTATACTTTTTTGTTGCCAATGCTAATATGGAAAAACAAGATTATATCTCACACACTTGAGGAGAACAGTGTCAGAGAAAACTTACCCATCTACAAGCAAAGAATGAAAAAGCTTATTGGAAAGGGCAAAATTAATTCATTTCTAAGAAAACTGATCAAAAGTATTGTGTAGAATGTTTTAATAACTTCAAATGTTATCAAGCACAGTGCTCAAGCACAGCGCAAGCTGGAAGACATCTTTGCCATAGAATGCAAACCTATATTAACTAAGTTCAATAAATTTTTTGATTAAAAAATGACATTACTTTCTCCCTCTGCTCTGTGTGAGCTATTGGTCTCTCTCCTTCTCTCTTTTTCTCTGCCTCACATATGACATTTATATATCTGTCTGTATTTTACAAATTGACCCTGTAAAAGATATAAATGTAGCTAAAATTATAAAAGTAACTTTTTTCCTTTTAAAACAAAAATTACCCTCTTGATTCCATAGTTCTCAAGAGAATTATAGATGTGTCCTGAAAATGACCCAGTCTAATCACATTAAACTGTAGAAAAATACTATCCTTTATGAGTTTTCATTGTGGCTGTAAAATATTATGGGCAAGACAAAAAGTCCTTTAACATTGTTGGAATCCTAGATTATATGGGTCATCAAATAATTTTAAACCCTTGTCTATTTAAACCCCACCCTTTCTATTTATAATCACCATCAACTATTAGTGTGTCCAATTCCACTTAAGTCAAAACCACTAAGACACTGCCTGACAAGATATTACAAGGTAGTCCCAAAGTTAGACAAAAAGTAAAATCTCAATGCCCAAGTTCTTGAGGAAAAGAGAGACTAACACAGAGTTACTTCATGGGCTGGCTATTTAACCCCACTTCTTGAAGCCGATATGCTTTGTATAGGCCACACCAACAATAATACTTTAGAGAAGACAACACCTATCTACAACCTGTTCCTTGGCAAACATCTTCAACAGTGGCAGCTGGGTAGGGTTGAAAGTTTACTAAACCTTGAGTCTAGAGACATGGGCTTAAGAACTGACATTACCATATACTTCATGGGTAACAAAAAAAAAATGAGGATAAGAAAAGCTACTTAAAATAGTTCTTGTAAAAATATGTAAAATTATGTATGTGCCAACGCTTTTCAAAGTGTAAGATTCATAAAAAGGTTACTTTTTTCTTTGTTATTATGGGTCAGCTGAGGAAAAGAGAGAAAAGAGAAATGAGTGTAAGATAATATAACATGTTAGTTACACAGTCAAAGTTAGAACTTACTCTTCTTACCGATGGTTCCATCAAACTATATATTGGGCAAATCAATGTTTGATTTCAGCATGAAAATGCTGATAGACGTGTTTTAATCACCTCCTACTTACCTCATTCATGGGGAAGAAAGTCCCTCACCAAGGGCCAATCACCCAACACCCAACTCTGGACAGATGAAATCACAATTTATTACTTACATATGTACACAGGTCTGAGGAGGAGGACACAGCATGCCATGCATGTTCACATGAGTGCTACACTTGGAAACAGTGGGAATACTCAGCAGCTGAGGAAGGCAGACTTTTAGTATTGAGGTGTGGTACCCTTGGTTACCATGGGAGGATGTGATTGGTTTGTTTGAATAATTTCATATGCCGTCAAGTTACTGACACTATTATTGAGAGAGAACAAGAACTGTGCCTGCCTGGTCCCTTTGATAAGGAAAGTTGTTTAGCTAAGGGAACATTTATGTGGTGAAAGAGTAGAGAAGGACTAGCAGTTGAGCCATTTGAGCCCTCCGCCCCAACCTCCAGTTTCATTGGCCCTCAAGGCTGCATCTACTGTGTATCCTCATTATCCAATTTGAATATTTATTATGCTAATTTTTATTAAATATTTAGGGTGATTTTATATCCCCTTGCTAGAGCAGAATTTGTAACAGAGAAACTAATTATTTTTTCAACATGTTTTATGTCATGCTCAGTGTTGAAGTAATACATATTTTAGTACTTATAAGAATAAACTTTCTAAAATAACTTTAAAGAAACCATGAGTACACAGATATCTCTATTGAGTTAAATAATAGTATTACCATCCTTGTTCCCCCAAAGCTTTTATTTTTTTTAATATAAACTATTCAAATATGTGTGTTGAAACATTAAATTTGGAGAAAAATATTTCTACTCAGAAAAAAAAATGATATAATTAAATGGAAAATAATTCTGAATCCTTTTTTAAGTAATCATTTTGTGAAGGATAAATAACATATACAAAATGTTTTTTAGTATTAAATGTACCACTTGTTAAACAGATCTGTGCAATTATTATTTAGGTCACAAAACAGACCAGAATAGAATTACTGAAGCTGTCCATTTGCCCTTATCTCAGTCACCATTTCCAGCAAAGTTTACCATCATTCAGATATCCAACACATCATATTAATTTTGTCTATGTGTGCATTTTACAATTGTGGAATGATTTAATATACATTATTCTGTGTTTGGTTGCTTTTTCACAACACTAATTTGTATGGTTAATCCATGTTTTTGCATGCACTATTTACATATTCTATTCTTGTTGAGCAAACATATACATTTAGGTTATTAATAGTAGTTCCATAAATATATCACACATAACTTTAATGTGCACATGTATGCAATTCTATTGACTACAACCTAGGATTTGTTTCACTTGGTTTTAGGATATGTATGCATATTTTTAAAGAAAATGCCTCATTGCTTGGATAAAATTCTTAACAATGCTTGTAATAACAGTTTCAAATTTTAACTGTTCTAGCAGGTGAAGGGGCAGTGGTCCATGATTGTGTTCATAATTTTCATTTCCCCACTGACTAATGACATTTAGCACATTTGAAATATTGTTTTAAATGCCTTTTTGGAAGAGTCTGTTCAAGAATTCTGTTCATTTGTTGGTGTGTGTTTTTTGATTGTCTACAAAATTTAAATAAAATTTAGTTATTTTTTGAAAATTTGTGGGGACTTTGTTCTCTTTTCCAGTATTCAAATAGCTTTACTATCTGAAATCTTAACAAAAGGGTAAAAGAAAAACTTCATACAAAGATGCATAATGAACAATTTATCTTAGAGCTGTTACATTTTCTCATTAAAATAATTGACAAACAATATTATATTAATTTCAGGTGTAAAACATAGTGATTCTACATTCTTATACCTTACATTGTGATCACACATTGATAAGTCTAGTATCAGCCACCATACTATTATCTCATTATTATTGACTACATTCTGCATGCCTTACATCACCGTGACTAATTTATTTTAAACTTGAAGTCTGTACCTCTTATCTCCCTTCACCTTTTTCACCTATCTCCTCACCCCACCACACCCCCTCTACCAACCATCAGTTTGTTTTCTGTATATATGAATCAGTTTCAGTTTTTTGTTATTATTTTGTTTTTAATTCCACATATCAGTGAAATCATATATTATTTGTCTTTCTTTGTATAGCTTATTTCACTTAGCATAATACCCTATAAGTCCATCCATGTTGTCAAAAATAAGATTTCACTTTTTTGTGTTGTTGGATAACATTCCATTGTGTGTGTGTATACCATATATATTATATATATTTATCTATCAATGGACACTTAGTTGATTTCATATCTTATTTATTGTAAATAATGCAGATATCTTTCCAAATTAGTGTGGTTTTTTTAAAGATTTTATTTACTTATTTTTAGAGAGAGGGGAAGTGAAGGAGAGAAACATCACTGTGTGGCTGCCTCCCATGCACCCTGCACTGGGCACCTGGGCTGCAACCCAGGTATGTGCCCTGACTGGGAACCAAACCAACAACCCCATGGCCCGCAGACCTAAACTCAATTCACTGAGCTACACCAAGGAGGGCTCCAAATTAGTGTTTTTCTTTTCTTTTTTTTTAAATATATTTTATTGATTATGCTATTACAGTTGTCCCACTTTCCCCCTTCACTCCCCTCCACCCTGTACACCCTCTCCCACCCATATCCCCCCCCTGTAGTCATGTCCATGTGTCATACTTATAAGTTCTTTAGCTTCTACATTTCCCATACTATTCTTACCCTCCCCCTGTCTATTTTCTACCTACATTCTATGCTACTTATTCTCTGTACCTTTTCCCTTTTCCCCCTCTCTCCTCCTCCCATTCTCCTGTTGCTAACCCTCCATGTGATCTCCATTTCTGTGGTTCTGTTCCTGTTCTAGTTGTTTGCTTAGTTTCTTTTGGTTTTGCTTTAGGTGTGGTTGTTAATAATTGTGAGTTTGCTGTTTTTTTACTATGCATGTTTTTTCTTTATCTTCTTTTCTTAGATAAGTCCCTTTAACATTTCATAAAATAAGGGCTTGGTGATGATGAACTCCTTGAACTTGACCTTATCTTAGAAGCACTTTATCTGCCCTTCCATTCTAAATGAGAGCTTTGCTGGATAGAGCAATCTGGGATGTAGGTCCTTGTCTGTCATGACTTGGAATATTTCTTTCCAGCCCCTTCTTGCCTGTAAGGTCTCTTTTGAGAAATCAGCTGACAGTCTGATGGGAACTCCTTTGTAGGTGACTGTCCCCTTATCTCTTGCTGCTTCTAGGATTCTCTCCTTCATTTTTACCTTGGCTAATGTAATTATGATGTGCCTTGGTGTGTTTCTTCTTGGGTCCAACTTCTTTGGGGCTCTCTGAGCTTCCTGGATTTCTTGGAAGTCTATTTCCTTTGCCAGAATGGGGAAGTTCTCCTTTATTATTTATTCAAATACATGCTCAATCTGTTGCTTTTCCCCTTCCCCTTCTGGTACCACTATAATTCGGATGTTGGAATGTTTAAAGATGTCCTGGAGGTTCCTAAGCTTCTCCTCATTTTTTTGAATTCTTATTTCTTCATGCTTTCCTGCTTGGTTGTTTCTTGCTTCCTTCTGGTCCACTCTATTGTTTTGAGTCCCAGTTTCCTTCCCATCACTGTTGATTCCCTGTGCATCTTCCTTCATCTCTTTTATGGTAACTTGCATTTTTTCTTCTAATTTGCGCCCAAAGTCAATCAATTCCATGAGCTTCCTGATCACCAGTGTTTTGAACTGTGCACCTGATAGACTGGCTATTTCTTGGTCGCTCAAAAGGATGAGTCCTGGGGAACTGATCTGTTCTTCTGTTGGAGACATATCTCTCTCTCTCTCTCCTTTTTTTTTCCTTCGGTCTGGTTGCTCTTGTTATGGTGAGGGGCGGAGCATTAGGTGTTCACCTAGGCTGGGCACCCCAGTTGCTAGATTGTGACGCTGTATGTGGGGGTGGGGTGGGAGGGAACAATGGCGGTAGTTCCGATCTCCTGGGATCTCAGTCCCTTCTCTGGGATCCTGGGTCATGTGCTCTGCCCTGGTCCACAATTGCCGCCTCGCTGGGTCCGCCAGCCGCTGCTTGCATACTCAGGGTCCACCGCTGCAATCTTGTGCATTCTGGAAGGCTTACATGCTCCCAGTGTCTTATGCATTCAGTTCTCTCCATCTCCGCACACCACGACCCAAGCCCACTCCTCCTCAATGCCCCTCCTACCAGTCTGGATGAACAGGTCTACTTCAACTTCTTGGCTGCCCCACTTCCACTCAGATAAATTCTCTATCAGTTCTGGGCTTTATTCTGACTCTAAATTGTTGTTGTTCTAATCTTGGCTGTGCGTGGAGATACGGTGCGTCCACCTATGCCTCCATCTTGCCGGAAGTCCTGGAAAATATTTTCTATTTTGATTGTGGTAATGGTTGCGTAGCATCAGTCAAAACTTGTCACCTTGCCAGTGTGGCTCAGTTGGTTGGAGCGTCATCCCATAGACCAAAAGGTTGTGGGTTCAATTCCCAGTCAGGGCACATGGTTGCGGGTCTGATCCCCAATTGGGGTCTTGCCACTGAGAACGATGTTCTGACTTCCTCACAACACTGACTGGCGAGTAACTTTGTTCCCAGATGCCGTCTCAATGTACTTGGACTTTTTGTAGAGCAGCTCACCCAACTCCATAGCCACCAAGTCCTTTCACCAGCTCCGGCCTGCTCCTGTCAAACACTGTCAGCATGTCTGTTGGTCCTGGATGCTGGCTACTTCCCGTTTTTATTTTCTTTGAATAAATGCCCAAATGTGGAATTGCTGGGTCATATGGTAGTTCTATTTTTAATTTTTTCAGGAAACTTCATATTTTATTCCATGTGGCTGCACAGATTGCACTCTCACCAACAGTCCACAAGTTTGCCCATTTCTGCACATCTTTGCCAATGCTTATTTGTTGACATTTGATAATAGTCATTCTGACAAGTGTGAGGTAACATCCCATTGCAGTTTTGATTTGCATTTCCCTAATAATTAGTGATGTTGAGTATCTTTTCATATGTCCATTGGCCATCTTAATGTCATCTCTGGAGAAATGTCTATTAAGGTCCTGTGTCCATTTTTTAAATTAAATTTATTGGGCTGACACTGGTTAATAAAATTATATAGACTTCAAGTGTATAGTTCTGTGATATGTCACCTATACATTGTGTGTTGCCACCAAAAGTCAGAGATCTTCCTCTGCCTAATTTTTAATTGGATTGTTTAGTTTTTTGACATTGAGTCTCATAAGTTCTGACTATAAGCCTCCTAGAAAAAACATAGGCAACAAACTCTTTGACATCAGTCCAAGCAATATTTTTTGGGTATCTCTTCACAGGAAAAGGTAACAATGCACAAATGAACAAATGGAAGTATAACAGACTAAAAACCTTTTGCACAGCAATAAAACCACCAGCAAAATAAAGAGACAATATGTTGAGTGAGTAAAGACATTTTCAAATAACTTATCTAGTTAGAGGCTAATATCCAAATTTTTTATTCCTTTATATCTTGATGCTATAAATCCTTTGTCCTCTATAACCTTTGCAAATATTTTATTTGTGCCTTGCTTCTTTACTCTCTGAAAGTTGTTTTTCAATAAACAGACATTCTCACTTTCTGAAAAATACAATTCATCTAAATCATGATGAGAAGGCTATTTTCAAGAACATCCTACCTAACACATGGTCAAGAGGTATTATTTTAAACTACTATCCCTTATTTTTTTCTTTTTGTTTTCCTAGGCTTTTTGATAATCCACCTGATGTTAACTTTTACATGTGGTTATAGATGGGACTCAAAATTCATTTACTTTCCTAACAGATCTGATAAACCAACATCATTAATTTAAAAGTTTTTTTTTCTTCTTTTTCCCCAAATACAAGAGTGCTGACTTTGTCATAAACCAGTTGGGTTGTAGTAGTGCTCTTTCTGGATTTACCTTTGGTTGTGTTGGTACATTTCCATAATCCTTGTTGCAAAATCACACTGCCTTAATTTCTAAAGCTCTATGATATAAAAATGCTTGACCCTGAAAAGATAATTTCCTCTAGAATATTCTTCCCTCTCAAGATTACATTGGTTATTTTTGTCCTTTTATTTACATAATATTTTGAAATCAGCTTGTCAAATTCCACACACAGAGTCTCATGAGATTTTAATTGTGATTAAATTGAATTCATAGATAAAATTGTTGGAAAATAGAAACTGTTGCAAAATTAAAAATTCCATGCTAAAAGAATATTGTATTCTTCCCTTTTGTTACTTTTTCTTTATAATATTTGTATTTTGTTAAGAATAATTTTATATGTTTATTCATAGGTATTTAAATATTTGATTTATATAAATGTTAGTTTTATTATATTTTCTAATGTCTGTTGCTAGTATAATAAAATGGATTTTTGTAAATTTTCTTTTGAACTAGGAAGATGGATAAAATTATTTTTTGTGGTTTTAATAATTTGGCTATAGATATTTTTAGATTTGTTACATATATAATAGTGGAATCTTCAAATAATATAGCTTTTAGTATCTTCAGCAATAAAATATTTCTTTATTTTCAATATTTCAATTTTCAAAAATTTTCAAATTTCAGTATTTTCAAAATTTCAATATTGAAATAAAATATTTCAATATTTTATGACTTACTAAAAGTATTAGTTTATATTAAATATATAGTTTGTGGTAAGCTTTTTTCCTTAATAGGATATATTACGTCAAGTAATTCCATTATATTGTATTCCATTTTATTGCTCTTTTGCTTATAGTCTTGTTTTTTTTTTTTTTTTAAGGAGAGCTACTGTATGTATTTCTGATATGTTTTTGAAATATCCTTTTATATGAATGATTTTGAGGTTAATATTTTCCTGAAGCATGGCATTAACTGTAACCTAGAAATTTGATCTGTCATACTTTTATTGCCATTAGTTTAAAAATACTATTTATTATTTCATGCCTTTTTAAATACTAAAACATTAATTTCTTAAAAAGTTAGGAGTATGCCAGTTACTATTTATTTTTTTAAAAAAATGTTTTTGAATTGTCAAATTTTATTATGATAAGAGAATATAAGAACTCTACATGAATTAAATTTTTCCAATCTCTAGATTTTCTGTGTAATCCACACTATGATCAATTTTGGTTTATGTTCTATGTGCACTTCTAAAACTGAAATATCTAGAAATTCTTCGAGTCTGTGATCCACATGCCAATATATTTATTTTCTTAATCTTTTTGTTTAGCTTGATTATATCTTTATAAATTTTGGGTTTATATAATTTTAATAAATTTTATATAAATTTTAAAATAAATTTTATATAATTTGGGGGCTTTGTTTATTTGTTTTGTTTTGCTTGTTCTATAAATTATCACATAAGAGTTTTTATAGTAACCTACTAAAATTGTGAAGTTGTGTATTTCTCCATTTAGAAATTGATCACATTTTGCCTTACACATATTGAGGCTATGACATTAGGTTTATATAGGTTACAAGTTAGAATTCCTGGTGGAATGAATCTTTGATCATTGTATAATATATCTATTTATCTGTAGAAATGCCTTTGTTTTAAAATATACTTATCCAATATTAGCATAAATATAGGTGGTATCTTTTGTGTTGACATGACATCACTTTTACTTTTTTATATGCAAACATTCCATGCATGACATTTAATATGTGTTTTTATAAGAATGGAGTAAAATTTTGTTTTTAAGCTTGATTATTTTTAGAATTTAAATAATTTATAATAAATAAAAATGTGGGTATACTTCATTTTTATCTATCATCACATCATTTATTGTTAGCCTTATCACTTGCTGTATAAAGCATTTTTCTACTTATCTTTTTATCTAGTATTTTTATTTTTTAATTTTTCGTATCTTATTTTCTTATTTAAATATGTTTATTTTGTACTTTAGAACAAACATTACTGAGTTATTAGAGTTTAATATAAACTAATATTGCAGTCTATTAGAAGCCTATGACAAGATATTAGAATATTTTAAGTCTATCTCTTCCTGCCTTCGGTGTTATTGCTGTTGGGCATTTTAATTATATTTATAATTCAGAGCATATGAGATTATTATGTTTGTTATTTTGTGCCATTTGTATTGATTTCACTTATTCATCCATGTTTCTGTTTATTTCTCTTCATTCTTGCTTGCTTTTTACTACTTTGGGGATAAAGTATTTTATTTCTGAAGAAATTCATTTGTAATTTCTTTTAGTGCAAGTATGCTGGTATTATGTAGTAAAATATATAATTTGGGGGGAGGTAGGAAACATGGTCTCTATCCTACTTTAATGTTCCATTAATATTTTCACTGTATCTAGTTGGCATTTATTTTCTGCCACAACTTAAAGAATGTTATTGTGTGTTTTATTTTTTTATTTTTTGCTGGACCTTATCAATTCCTTTCTGAGGTCAGCTTCCTGTGTTTTAATTGTTTAGAAGTAATATGTATTTTTTTCTCTACCTTGTCTTAGCATTTCATTTCTAGTAGTTTATCTATTATGTGTCAGGTGTCATTTTAATAGTTTTCAGTTTAATTTTATATTCATATGTAGCTTGATATCTTTCATCTTTCCAAGTTTGTTAGTTGTTATAACCTCAATTAGTGCTGCTTCTCAATTAACATATCATTTCTTGAGTTCATTTTACTTATGTTAGAATTTTCCACCGTATTCTACATCATTCTTATTCCATTTTCTTAATTTTAGAGTATTTTTCTCTCCTTACATCAGCCTGGTTATTTTAAACTGACCAATCATCTCTAATATTCTTGCTATCTCTTTTCAATATGCTATTAAACCTAAATACTTTGTGCATAATTTTGGTTACTATAATTTTCAGTTCCAAAATTTTATTTGACTCTATTTTTATTGACTCAAGTCTCTGGTTAAATTTTCTGTCATGTTCATAGAGCAGTTGTACATATGAAATAAAGTACTATAAAAGCTGGAGTTAATAGTGTTAAAATCTGGATTAAGTATAGTTTTTCTTCTATTGAGTGTATTGGGTGTAAATTTTTCCTCTGGGTTCTGATTCTGTATGTATTATACATGTATTATTGTGTGTCAGATATTTTTGCATGAAACTAGAATTTTTACTCCATCTTTCACAGGCCAAAAGGTGACATTCCATTTAAAATCAGTTAGACATTATTCTGACTTCAGTCTAATTTGCAGCTCTCTAAGGCTCACTCCATTTCTGACACATGCATATTTCTACATTCCTACAGTAGAGGCCAGGAGGGATCCTATCTCAGAGACTGTTGTGTTTCCTGCTGTGGCGGTCATATGGATATATTTTTTACTCTCTGGGATTGTGGAACTACCAATAAGCCTTCTCTGCTTCCCAGATGTATTTAGCATGGCTTATTATCCTCAACAGTTGTGAAAGTTAATCAGTAAATATTAAAGGGAAAAATCGTTGCTGGATGTTGGGTTCATTTCTCACCCTTATCTCATCTTGACTATTTTGGCAGTCCATCTGACACATTTTTTTTGTCTGTCCAGATAGGAAGTTTCTTCTGCTGGCTTTTTTTCTTTTTCCCATCCACCATTGTCTTTCCATCTGCCTCTTATGCCAAACCAGCTATAATCAAATGCCCTGTAAAAAGTAGTGTGTTCAAAGTTGGACTTATCTCAGGAGTTCCTTTTATTTCAATCCCAGGTGAGCAAAACAGACCCAGAGACATGGAAATAAAGACCAAATGGACAGTAACCACAGGGGAGGAGGAATGGGGATAATAGGAAAAAGAAGGGGAAGGGTCAAGTCAAGGAACATGTATGAAGGACCCAAGGACAAAGACAACCAGGCAGGGTGGGGGAGGGTTGAATGTGAGAGGTGGGGGGGGTAGGGCAGGGGAAAGTAATGGGGGAAAAATGGGGACAACTGCAATTGGACAACAGTAAAAAATAAATTAAAAAGTAAAGCACCTAGTGCAAAATGAGCATGAAGTCAAATAAAAAGATAAAAGAAATCATAAAATGTTTATAAAATTGTGCTAAGCATTGCAAAAATATTAGTAATTTTAAATAAATTAATAACAGTAAAAAGAGAAATTAAAGGACATTAAATCTTAAACAACTCTAGGGTTGAATGACTATACATTATACTTATGACCACATATCATTGGTTATTGAAATACAGTGTATATGTACTTCTCCTCAAAAGTTGGTGCTGTACCTGCTTCAAATATTAAAGAATAAATCATTAGAAATAAACTAAATAATTAAGTCTGGGTATCTAAGGAAATAAAGATAAAATAACTTAAGATATTCACAGATAAATGATAAAGAAAAATAGAATAATAAACTCAAATAAAGAAAAATAATAAAAAATTTAAAACCACCAAATATAATATGCATAAAGTAAGAAGAGATAGACATAGATAGACAAAATACTTTATTTGGTATTAAAATATATGAATGAAAATCTGATTTTAAACTAGATAAATAAGACCATTATTAGTGAATATAAAATATTAATCATGTGAGTACATGTGAAAACATTTATCTTTAAGTTATCAATATATATGACAGCATTTACCTCAGACAGCTAAACACACATTGTTACTAGAGTATGCACTTTGGTTAGCTCTTGGCCTCTGTATTTTCTCTAATCATTCTCTTCAGGGTTGTCTGACATATGATCGTTATCTCTTCTGCTGAAACATCTATCCTTTTAGGTTCAATATTGATTGTTTTTGTGCTAATCCTCAAGTGAAAAGAAAGAGCATATGGATTAGCTATGGTTCTGCTATGGTTTTACTTGGGTATTGAATAAAATCCCTTTAAAAACCTAAAGAAAAATTATTTTTCAGGGAACATTATCTGTTTTTTTTTTTGTTTAGCAGGAATTCATCAAACCTAAAAGTTAAACTACTAGATTTCCAGCTCCTCTTATATTCAATTTCCTGATTGTATGACATTTATTAGGCACATAATATGGAAACCTTCTATATCTAGAATCCACTGCAATCAGAGTTCTTGCTAATTCTGCTCCCACTTCAAAATCCCTTTTATGGTCAGCAACTGGTCATCACTGGTATCTACTTCCTGACTGTGGCATACAGCTTTTGTGGTCTTTGAATAGAATAGAGAAATGGATAGATATGGTGTAAATAAAGTACAGAGTATATCCTCATGCTTCTAAAAGCAAAATATTTGTGTGTTTAACTCTGTTACATGATCCAGGCTAAAACACACAGGCTAAAAGTCAGGAATGATGAAGGCGGAAAGAAGAGGTAACATTTATAACTGTATTATAGACAAGACCAGATGACTAAATCAAGCAGAAACACAGATTCAGCATAAAATTGAAGGTCATGTTACCTAAATATACTTGTGTCCCTGTTAATTTACTTTCAAATAGTTCTACCTAATAGAGATATAGAGACACTGGGTTTCTGTGCTGGGGCCTGGATAATACATAAAGCAAATACCACACACACACACACACATCACTGAGGCTGGAAAATTCTTTGAATTTGTCATTTTATTTGTTTTGCTCCATTACACTGCTATGTAGGTATAAAAATTCTCTTAAGTTCAGATGATCTTAATTTGTAATATTTTGTGGTGTAGCCTCTTTGTATATACTCACAGGTATTTTATTTTGAAGCTGGGTAGTTTATATGGGTATATTCTTTATTTTTTATTGATGTTCAAAATTATTTTCTAGCCAAAAACTACCATCAGGGTGTTATCTATGCTTTGCATGCTAATTAATTCTAATCTATGTTTCTTCCTTAAATCTAAAATTGTCTTGAGCATTGCAGTGAAGCATGATATTTGCCTCTTGATTTATAATTGAAGCAGATTGCTCTTATTAATATACTTCCTTTACATTATAGCAGAGAAAGTGTGGTTATATTTTTAAAACTGTAATAAAAGAAGATAGTGAAAGTTTGATTACTATTTCATGTTTTTCATCTTTGAAAGTGATATAACTACATAAGAATGTTTTCAGGCTGAATATTTAGATTTTTGAATTAAACAACTAACATGTATGTCCCTTTATTACAAATGAATGTTTTTATCATTTAATGTTATTCCAAATATAAAAATGTGTCATTTAGAAATAACTAATGCAGTTTACAAAATAATAGGAAGAGTGTTGTAATATCTGAGGACTTAAATACAATAAAATATTAGTGACAAAGTTGTGCTTGATGTTTTATTCCAGATGGCTCAATTTGGTTCAAACAGTGCAGAGGAGGACAAATTCTATTGTGGATAAGTTAGATGACACCTGTCCTTCTCTTTCCTTTGTTTATCTCCATCTTCTTCCTGAAAGATAAGTGACAAAGGAAATTGTAACTGAACCTGTCCTTCATCTTACTCTGATTCTTTCACAACACACTACAAATCTTCCACATTCCATTCTCACTGAATCATTGCATTTTATCATATAAAATGTTAGTATTTTTTCTTTATAATTTTCTTTTTATTTTAGTTTTATTGCACTTTTCCATTACTATTCAGTCTCCTGATAACCCCCAATCCCTGCTGTCCATGTCCATGAGTCCTTTTTCCTTTTTACCCTATCCCTGCAGCCCTAACCTCCCCTCTTAGCTGTCATCCTGCTCTCTTGTATGAGTCTTTCTCAATTTCACTTGTTAGTTTACTTTGTTCATTAGATTCCACATATGAATTAAATCATATGGTATTCATTTTCTCTGGTTAGCTTATTTCACTTTGCATAATGTTCTCTAGGTCCATCCACACTGTCACAAAAGGGTAAAATTTTCTTCTTTTTTGTGGCTGAGTAGTATTCCATTGTGTAAGTGCCCCATAGTTGTATTGATTCATCTACTGACAGACACTTGGGCTGCTTCCATATCTTGATGATTGTAAATAACACTACAATGGACATAGAGGTATTTATGTACTTTCAAATTAGTGTTGTGGGTTCCTTCAGATATATTCCCAGAAGTGGGATCACTGGGTCAAAAGGTAGATCCATTTTTACTATCTTGAAGTATCTCCATACTACTTTCCACAATGGCTGCACCAGTCTGTATTCCCGCCAACAGTGTAAACATGTTCCCCTTTTTCCACATCTCCTCCAAAGGGATTTCCATCTACCAGAGAGAGATGGCTGGAGATAAATGTTAATATAATTTTATTCATTTTCTATACAGGGGATCTAAATTCAGAGGAACCCCTGAGCCTCCAATTACCCTCAAATTCAAGGGCACTGATCTAGACCTTGAATTCATTTTACAACACTCTCCTAATATTATTATCACACACATCTGATGACTGAAAACTTTCCACTTCCTGAGGTAGCCCAATCTATCCTTAGAAGGTCTTAGATGATATAGTGACTGTAGTGAAACCAAAATCATATTGCTTTGATTCCACTAATTTTCCTTTTTGTCCATCCAGGCTTCAGAGAAAATGTCTGCATTTCTCCACACCTGACATTTCTTCCAATACCCCACTGGCTGTTTCATTTTATTTTTCATTTCCTACCTCTTTTCTTCATCATTTTCTCCCTCCTCACATTCCATGTTTCTCTTACACTTTCTTAACCAATTACTATCCTCATCCTTTATTTATTTAATCAACAAATTTTACTGAGCTTGACATTAATTGTGTCACTAGGGAAGCAGGAGTGAAAGATCAGGAAAAATTCTTACTTACATGAAGGCATTTTTCTTTCACATTCCCTATCAGTTTTTACTTTATCATTCATTCTTTTTTTCACTCCAGTACAAACTACCAAATAACTTAAATGTATTTTTAATTCTTGAATAAGCAGAATATAGTCTACATTTACATGTCACCTAAGGGACATCATGGAAATATCAGTGTTAAGTGTTCATTTTAACACATTCTGCAGAAGGGTAAAGTGTGTGGATTTGGGATAACCTTATAAATTTAAAAATGCAAGTAATAACTTTAAACATCATCTAGAAACTTTACTGAAAGCATCGTTGAGCCCAAATACAATTATCTCTGGTAAGTTTGAATAGGAACAAACTGCTGGTATAAGGAGGCAAGTTCCCCATACCCAGGACCTGAATTCAGACTAGCCCTGACTATCAAGTTACCCTCAACTTCATGGATTGTTTTCAAAAGCATTAACCATCATATCTTACATGTGCATACATTCAGATACCATGCACTAATTACATATTTTATATCAGACCCTAAATCGGAGGTGTCAAACTCATTTTTACCAGGGGCCACATCAGCCTCGCAGTTGCCTTCAAAGGGTCAAACGTAATTTTAGGACTATATAAGTGTAAATACTCCTAAAGAGTTAAGCATTGGCCTTGTATTTTCTACCTGTGTCCTAAATAATGCAAAGAGAAAAACTGAATTCTTAAGTCATGTTGTGGTTTATAATTTATATAGTATTTGCATTCTAATATCTTCAATGTTAAATTTTATTAAGCCATTTTGCCTAATATAGAAACAGCTCAAGAGATTTAAAATACTCATTGGATACCAAACATAAAAATAGCATAATTAAGCCCTGGCTGGTGTAGCTCAGTGGATTGAGTGCAGGCTGCAAACCAAAGTGTCGCAGGTTCGATTCCCAGTCAGGGTACATGCCTGGGTTGCAGACCATGACCCCCAACAACCACACATTAATGTTTTTCTCTCTCTCTCTATCTCCCTCCTTTCCCTCTCTAAAAATAAATAAATAAAACCTTTAAAAATAGCATAATTAACATTAAATATGGATTTTCTCATTCCAATATCATTTGTTTTCTATCTGTGATTCAAGGATCTATCCAAGTTTGTCTACCATGAACACTTGAAATACAAAATAGTCTTTCAAAACCTGTAATTAGGGCCAAATCTCACCAAATCAAAGAGATCTTGACTTTATCTTGTCTTCTACTGGACAATGGTTTATCCCAGAAACTCATCATAAAGAAAGATGTCCTCCCTTTTATCTGATTGTGCTCTAAATAGTGTTCCTTGCCTAAGAGCAAACACAGTCCACTGAATCTGGGGTTTAAATTAGAAGGGAAAAAGATTTAAGACAAGATGAAGAATAAATCTCTTATCTGTTTGCCTGAAAGAACGCTTTAAATCTCTGGGATAACAACATCTCTTTTAAATGATAAATGTCTGTTGTGTGCCTTGCAGCTAACGATGACTACTTTAAGGACCTGTCATTCTCTCCTAGATGTCATTGTTCATACCTACTGAATAATATTTTAGTACTTCCTTAATACATTTTTGCCAAGAGTTAAATGGTTTAAGTGTGATGTTATCCAGAGATGATAAATTAAAAAAACAAATTCACTTGTTAAACTTTCAGTTACCAAATGGTTAGGTATAGTTACTCTATAAAGATACATAGTCAAAGATAACTTTCAGATAATTTTAAACTGAAAGAAATTTTGTAGAAAAATGTTTATATAAAATCAAATTAATTAGAAAACATGACACAGAGATATTAAATAACTTTTCTAGAGTTAAAAAAAGTAGTTGCAGGCCCATCACTAGAATGAGAGCTAACTTCAAGTCTAGAATTTTGCCTACACCAGCTGCCTTTCAAATCCTAAAATAATATCATAAAAGAAATTGAGAATATTAGCGATATTTATAAAATTTTGAATTAAAAAATAAGTAGTTGCACATTTCTGAGGTATTTGTGACAGGCACAGAATACACCTTCATCTGTGTGTTGTCTCACTGGTTCTTGTGACAGAAATTCTTTATCCTCCTCATGTCCTCCTCGTGTCCTCCTCTTTCCCCTTCCAGGAATACAAAGCTGCATGCTCCATCCCTTCACAGTTAATCACAGCCATCCGAGCAATCTGACCAATTCTAGCCACAGGCTGGAAACAGAATAGCATGTGCCATGTCAGACTGGAGCACAGTAAAAAGTTTGATAAATCTCTATATATGTACTTTATATGGTAAAACCCGAAAGATGACAGAACCCTCATTCACCCCTATATGCTTGCCAACCAATGTAAAGCATGTGGTGTAAATAAGAGATTCATTTTCTATCAGTTCACTGGAATTTAGATATTGTTTTTCACCAAACTGAAACCTTGCTTAATCTGTCTAATTGAACTAGGTTTTGTTATTTGCATTTTACAGGAAAGGAAACTGAAGCTTAGAATTCATGAGAGTCCTGGATTCTCAAAAGGATAAACCAATAGTATAAAAGGAAACAGTTGGGAGGCAAAAAAAGTCAGGTTTACAAAAACCTAAGCTATTATTTGATATGTGAACTTCAATTTTACCTTGTATTCTTGATCTTGCTGGACACAGAAAGCAAAATCCAAGTAAAATGCATTACCTTATCATTTTTTCCTTAAATTTATCCAGAAAAATTTTTGTCAATACCTTTCTTCTCTCCTTCAATAAGATCTGAGGTGCTTTCACAGCATACAGTGACATTGTGGGGAAGATGAAGTTCTTGTACTGTAGTATGGCATCTACCAAGTCTTTAGGATGAAATCCACCATGCATTGTCCAAGGTCCTCAGAGCCCTGGGTGTCGACACTGTCTATGCTGCTCTTTCTTACAGTGTTCATGCTGTTTCTCTCCAGTACTCTCTCTTCAGGATCATAAGATTAAGGATCTAAGATCGTGTTCACCTTCTATGTTTTCTATATCCCTTCTAAGATAATGGGAATTTTATATTATTGTATTTGCATCACCTATGGAGACTCTTTTAAACTGTTTCTACCTTTTCTGTCAGTGAAAGCTCATGAAGAAAAGAATTAGTCCATGGATACAATGCTTTGGTAATGCCAAGATCATCTACAAGGCTAACAATGCTAAGATTTCACAATGAAAAGTAGAATATAAATATTATCAGTGTTCAGAACTTCAAACTTTTCCCAGAGATTATTAATTGGAGTAACAGGAATCCAGTGATGGCATGGACTGAGGATCACTTCTCAGAACACTTACAAGACACTGAATCTCTTGCTTCTTTTCCAGCTCTTTTTTGGGCTCCAACCTCTGAAATATTATATAAGCAAAGACAGCCTAAATATATGTAACAGTATTTTCCAAATCCCAGTTTGTGGAATAATTTTAGACTTTGGTTATCAAAATCAAGACTTGTAAAGTAGAACGAAATATATTTTCTTTTGCAGAGATTCATCAAGGTTAATTATAAAACTTAAGAGTTGAGAACTAATTAGTGTATATAGTTTAAGGTTACCAAACAAAAGATAATAAAATATGATATCTAATTCTTAGAAATATGATGTCCAGAAAAAGGAAGTGATGTTTTTCTTCTTTCTATTTGGGTCAGAATGTTCTCAGAGTAATTTACAGTATTTATTAACAGGAATGGCACTTTACGATGATTGTTAAAGTTTTAGAGATTAACCAAGGAATATTGACCCAAACGATAAAGGTTCTGGAAAATATAACCCCTGAAGAATGAAAGCCTAGATTATGTATTTCCTAGAATATATAATTATATAATAATTGTTTTAAAATAACTTGAAATATTTTAAAATAGTTATTTCTGTTTTCATTTGTGCTTCACATGTATTGATGGCTCATTTATCTTTATTTTATTGCATGGCTTCAACATTTTTCATATTAATAGGTGTTAATTTATATAAGGTTTCAGGTAATTATGAATAATTATTATATATATTCTCCAGTAAGTCATTTGGAAGACATATGTTAATATTTAATTTGGGTAATATCATTGACAGGGTATCTAGGACTTATGTTTCTGCTTAATTTATTAAAAAATGTTAAAAACTTCAAGACAGTAATAAAACTTTATATACCCTACCAAAATACATGAGAGCTATGGACTCTTGAATTTATTTGTTTGTTAAAAAGTTTAGCTATTTTAGTGAGTGTGAAGTGGTATCTCATGATGGCTTAATTTCCATTTCCTTGATGACGCACATGTGCAGAGAAACCTTACGTGTGCTCATTAATTATCCATAGAACTTCTTTTCTGAAATGTCTATATCATTCCTTGTTCATATTTATTATATTTATGTCATAATATTTATTTGTGTAAATTCTTTATACATTCTGAGCACCATTAATTTTCTAATTACATATGTCATAATATATATAACCTACAATACTTCCTATCAAGTTCTGTATATAATACATGTGACACATATAGCACAGAGAGAGATAATGAGAGACATAAAACATACATAATACATTCTCCTACATATGACTTGTTTTGTAATTTCTTGAAGGGTGCCTTTTATGAGTAAGTATTTCAAAATTTGATGAAATAAAATGTCATTTTTCCTTTGAGTGTTAGTAGGTTTTTTTTTTTTGGCCTTTCTAAGGGTTTTTTTATTTACCTAAAAGTTGTGAAGGTTTTTTTTCTGTTTCTATCTAGAAGCTTTACGTTAAAAGATTATATGTCCATGTCTATATTTGAATTTTATACCTAAAATTTTAGGTATAATGTGAGGTATGACTAAAGGTTTTCATGTCTTTTCCATGTAGATATCCACTTGTTTCAGCACAATTTGTGAGAGTTTTTCTTTCTCCATTAATAGTTTTAACAATTTGTAAAAAACAAATTGATTGTAAAAATGTGTCAATTTTTATTTTTACTTTTTCACCTGTTCCAATGATTGATTATGGATTATTATAACAATGCTGTTTTGTGTTGATTACTAAAAATGTATAAATATTCTTTGAAATCAGATAGTATGACTTGTTAAAATTATTATTGTATTGGTTATTCTGGGTACTTTGCATTTTTTGTCAATTTTGTTTTTTCTTTTTCTCTTTTATTATTTTCTTATTATTGTATATTTTTTCAATGACCACTTATCCCTCTTATACCCCATGACTCCCCTTAATCACCACACTATTGTCCATGTCCATGAGCCCTTCCTTTTTGCTCTATCCCTCCACCCCTCAATCACTCATCCCGTAGCTGTCATCCTGTTCTCTACCTGTGAGTTTGTCATCAGTTTCTTTAAAAACTGCTGGAATTTTACAGATCAAATTGAAGGAAATGGACCACAAGTTGGGTAGAATGTACAAGTTGGTTTCCTTCTAATTAACATAGTCTATTCCTTTATTTTAATGTCCTTTATAATTTTCACCCATATTCAACAGCTTTCCATATGGATGTATCCAAAGTTTTTCATGAATTCATTTTTAATTATTTTATGATTTTGCTGCTAGTGTAATCTTTCCAATATTTCATTTTTCATTTGTTTGATGCTAATAATAGATATAGAATTTCTCTTTTTTATTATGAATACTTTTTAAATGCACTTATTACATCTAGGATACTTTATAACAGGATCTTTAGAATGTTATACATATACAACAGTATTATCTGTAAAGACAGACAAATTTTCTGTCTTCTAATTTTTATGTTTTTCTTTCGTTTTCGCCTTTATTATAATTGTTAGGATCTCTGCTTTAATCTTAACTTAGAGCAGAAAACCTTGCTTTGAACCCAACTTGGTGTGTGGGTGGCTTGGGGGAGAGAGTGTTTGATATTTCACTATTAAGTAAAATGTAAAATGTGAGCTATGGGTTATTTATAAATTCTCTCTTTACAGATCGAGAAAGTGCCTCCCTATTTTATTTTTTAGGATTTTCTTCATGAGTAGTTGTTATAGTGTATCAAAAAAATTTGTCATCTTCCAAAAGTTTACACATTTCTTTGTTTCATCATTGTGTTGAAGCACACTGATTGTTATTTCAGTGTTAAACAAAACTTGATTTCCTGAGACAAATTCATCTTGAGTGTCTTTCTTAATCTTTATAATTATTATTAAGTAATTAAATTTATTATCATATATCAGGTAAGTGAATTGAAATATCAATATAGTGACCAACTTGCCCAGTATCAAACACTTAATGGGAAATTAAAAGAAGCTATATTCACAACTGGTTATTTAAATTTTCTGATGATCCCTGACACATGGCTCAGTTGTTTGGACCATTGTACTATGAACCAAAAGGTTGTGGGTTTGATTCCTGGTCAGGACATATATAAGTGGGAGCTATCAACGTTTCTCTCTCACATTTTCTCTTTCTCCCTGTCTCTGTCTCTGTCTCTCTCTCTCTCCAACACCCCTCCAAATTCTAAAACCAATAAACGTATCCTTAGGTGAGGATTAAAAATTAAATTTTCTGATGAACGGAGTAAAAACATTCTACATGTATTCAAGGAACACAGAGTTTGATTAGAAAAGACTAAAATGTGAGACAGGAAAACAAAACTATTGGAAAACTATTATGCAATGCAATGCAACAACTTATTGTAAGAAAGCCTACTTAGGGGAAGCAGAGGCTCAGAAAGACATCTTTCCCTAATGTGATTTAAAGTCAAGATGTTCTGACCAAGGAGCTGTGGTGGCCTATTAACCAGTTACTGGCTCTTAATTATGTTCTTTCACATAATTGAGTAACTTTGACTGAAGTCTATGGGAGTCACGTAAGCATTTAGACTTACACAGGGAACTGCTAATAAATTGATTAATGCTGTAAATCAATCAGTGGGCTTACTCTCAGAAAATGTAACAACTCAGGCTCTAATTGTGTCTACTCTGTTAAATGAGGTGTGCAAGCTTTTAAAAATTACTCTTTTGCCAAAAACTCCCTATCAGCTAGTAACAGATGGACTGATGGATATTCTAACTAAACACCCAAACAGATGCTAAGAAAATTCGTCATCAGTGGACCACAACACTTGAATAAATAGATCTTCTTTTCTATTTTACCCATTTGAATTTTAGTCGATCATCAAGAGACTTGTCTGGTTTGCAATGTGCCATGAAATAGTTTCTAGTTAGAGCACACTGGCAAGCACAAGCTTGTGTTTACTGATAATAGATGTCAAGGTCAAATAATATAGTGAAGCAGATCAACAGTCCCAATAGAAAAGTGGTGGAAATTTAAATTAATCTTATCATGTAGAAGACAACACCCTTGTCTTGAGTATAGTATTTACTACCATTTTGGATTTAGGCCAACAATGTTGTTTTTCTTATCCTCAGTTTTCTGATCCTTAAAGGGCTGAAATTACAAACCTGTGTTCTGTGAGGGTAAAGAGGCAATAGAACTTAGTTGAAATAACTTTATTTAACATAAAGTACTATATAAATCTAATGTATTATTATTTCTGTAATTATAATAATAACTATTATTTCAAGGTATGTCTTTAAATTTAGACATGATTCTTCATGGTGTTTTGACTCCTAAAAAGGAAGTCCTTAATGATTGTGTTCTAGGTAGAATCACCATTTAAATGTTTTAAACTTCAGATATGAACATGGTAACTAACTTTTTGTGGATAGTGATGTGTTTAATGGCTAACCATGATCAATACAACTTTTGTACTTTGATTTTCCTTTAATATTATTTGAAATCAGGTCAAATTATGCCAAATACAATAAAATTTCCCCACATGGTAATTAACACAAAATGAGAACCCAAATATAAACAAACCCATCCACTTATTTCACTAAGTTCATAGAATTATCAAGTGTTCATTTGTGAGCTAAAGACAAATCACAAAGTTAATCATCTTATAGATAAGCATATATTTCTACATGGAAACCTAAATATATAGGTACATAAAGAAGAAAAAATACGTTATAAAAAGTAGCATATGAAAAATAGTATGGCTAGGAAAACACACTAGGAATTAATTAGGAAGTCAATGTCTTACAGTGACCATGTACCTCATTCATTCATTCATTTCTTTACTTCTTTATCAACAATGAAACTGTGGTTGTCTTTCTTGTACACATGAGTCACATACAAGTTGCTGGGGATACAGTGGTAACAATGTCACATATTCTCTGGTCTTATGGAGCATGTAGTTTGTAGAAAAAGGTCAAATAAGAATATGTATAATGCAAGTCTTGTCCTTTCTTGATTGTTTCCTTTTCCCCTTCACATGGGCCAGGTTTCTGCCTGGCAAGGATTTAGCTGTGTGGGGGCCAGGGTTGAGGATTGTCTGTTGTGGGTCTGAGATTAAAGCTTTGGCTCAGGCAACTGGCATAGTTGGAATATGTGTGCATGGTGACTATTCTGGTGTGACTGGCATGTTCCGTGGGTCCATGGTCCAGAATTTCTCTGGCATGCAACTGCATTCAGCAAGGCTAAAACCCTGGAGACATAGTTGGCCAGCATCTTGGGTAGAGCTCAGGCAAAAATGCAGCCTGTGAGAATGAGAAATTGATTACGCTCAGGGAGATGAACAAATTACCAAACACAGAGGGATAAAATAGTGTGAGTTAGGTTTCTCATTTTTAGAGAAGGTAGCAAATATAAAAAGCGGGGAAACTAAAATAAACCCCATGTGGCTAGGTTGGAATTCAGGTTATTCATGTGAACTCATGGCCATTAATATGTAAATAAAGATAATTACATAAGATAGCTATATAAAATCAGATAGATCCATTTCTGTATCTGTGTCTGGAGCTAGACATCAATATAAATATGTATGTCTTTCTGTGTGTGAATATATTTACAGATGTATAAGCTATTTTAGTGCTGATCACTGCAAACTTCAGCCATTAGCTTATAACACCCAAATTTTGGTTACTAAAGGCTATTACCCAATAAAAGCAACAAGGGCTGATTCTAGAGCTGACATGGAGCAGAATAAACCTAAAATATCAGGTTGTGCCAGTTGTACGAAGGTAGAACATAATCATGTAAATTAAAGTAAGGTATACAATTTTTTTGTGAAAATATTAGCAATGTAGAATTTGAGTCATATTATTTACAGTAGCCACAAGCAATACTTGCTATATAGTTATCTTATTTCTTAACCAATACATATCTACCCCCTTAGATTCAAATGAGGCTTTCCTCCCCTCTGAAGCCCAAGTTGATCCTTAGAATTTCATATATATACCTAATTTTCCCTTTCTGTCTTTGAACCTCTCATGGGTGCGGAGTTTGAGGTCTCTGACTCTCTTATGTATATAAGGTTCCCATTCAGATGCATGTAATTCAAGTTTGTCATTTTCTCTTGTTAATCCTTCTCACATAGATTTGATTGTTAGGCAACCCAAAGAACTGTGAAGGTAGACGAAACCTTTCTTTCATACATCACCATGAGCAAGTCATAAAGTGACCATTCAGTTGAGGCATAGTCAGTGTGTTTTCTCATTTTTTAAGTTTACTTTCAGTGCCAAAAGGGGAGAGGAGAAAGAAGGAGATAAAGAGGAAGAGATAAAGGGAGGGAGAGGGACAGGAGAGGGACACAGAGAGAGAGAGACAGAGACAGAGAGAGAGATTGGAGAGTGACATTTAGAAAATCTAATGTTGTAGGAGTGCTAACACCTACTGTCATCTTAGGATGAAAAGAAAATGTTGGCTAAGATGGGTGAAGGTGCTCCCCTGAATGTCTTGGTTCCTGTTCTTACCTCTAGATGAGCACCCTGTAATACATGGGGATGGATATCTTAGAATCTATCTTCACCTTATGTAAATTGTCTCTTATGTAAATTATTTCTATCCCCAATGTGAAAAAAAGTAAAAGAAAGTAAGTAGAGATGAGGTGGATGCAGCAAAGACAATTGAGTCTATTAGGAATCATTGTTGAGCATACACACTCACGCATTTACCCATAAACACTGCATGCCTAAGTATTGTGTATGTGTTCATACCTGACAAAGAAGGATAAAAATGGATAGACTGGGTTCACAATTGGGAAAGGAAATTGTATTTGTGGCAGATTAGTAAAAAATTAGCTAAAAGAGTGATCAACACAATAAATATGAACTTCTTCCTTGGCACATGTAGTTATACATATTGTATACATTGATTCTGTTTCTCTCTCTTACTATTATTACAGTGATTGTTCTATTTGTAATCCCCTGCTTCTTTCTTTCTGTTTATGGCCCACATAGTCATAAATTGTTCAGCTTCACATAATGGATTTAAAAAACTGAAAAATGTCAAAATATTAAATGTTTTATCTAATTTTTAAATTAACTAATGTAAATTAATGATTTTCTTAAGACATGTTTGCAGATTAATGTCTATTTTTAGGGCAACAAGTTTTTTTCTAATATCCATAATTTGTCATGGAAACAAGCTTTAAATTCACTAAAATCTGCCTGTAACACAGAGCAATTAATGCTTGTAGAAATATGTCTACCTAGTAATTAGAACATGAAATAACACTGAGTTCAAGAATTCAATGTACTGCTGCAGGAATTCAGTGCCATTTGACTTACCAGACAATGACAGCACTGGTGTTACATAGGTGTTTGGGTGACTGACACATTCAAAGGCTTCTAACCAATCTGAAACACAAGCTTATTTTTCCTTAAATGAAGACATTCTCTTTTGAATATTTCATTAGCAATTCTGATCCAGATTTTTTCAAATATGTTCTTGTTGGATTGGGAAGATATAATCATTTTAAATCTGTAGTTAGATGTCAAATATGTATAATAGATAAGCTAAATTACAGTACTACACAGGGTTTTTAAAACTTTGGTATATGCTACTGTATAATTTTCAAAAATTGTTCCTAATAAGCAACCCATATAATTTCCTTCCAACTAAAGGAAGGCAGATTTTAACTTAGAGCAAAGTCATATATTTTCCTCATTGCTATAGATTAGAAGAAGCAATGGGAGGTGGAGGGTCAGAAATGAGGGAGAGAAAGAAAGGAGCATCTAAAGCAGGTGTTTGAAAGGTTTTCTGTTTAGGACATGTCTCAGCTTTTTTGAAAGCTATATGTGCTCTGTTGTAATTACTCAACTTTGCTATTATAGCATGAAGGCAATCATAGGCAATATTTGGTTCAATGGGCACATCTTGTTATAATACAACTTGTTTATAAAACAGGCAATAGACTGGATTTGTTTTTTTTGGAAGTAGTTTGCCAAACTACCATCTCATCTTTGGTTCAGGGTGCAAAAACAGAAAATCTCCATGCCAATTTTAATTGATCCATGTCCTTGAGTTGAAATTTATAATTTAACAATAGTTGTCACGTACAAATGGCACATAAAAACAAATTGGATTTCTTGAATAGAATTATATCTCAAGTCCTCAAACTATTTTCATTTTGAACATATGTAAAGAGTATAATTATTGTTTCTATTAAACAAATGTCATGAATTATTTTAATTGTTTTACTTAGATAGGATTGTGGAATAGTAGCTTTTATGCTTCCAAATCCTGATTTTAGGAAAAGGAATTGTCTGAAGACCGTGAAATTGAAAATCCACAATGAAAGAACAAGAGTTATAGGAAGTTTCGGTAAATATGTTGTGGTTATAACTACAGTGGTACTGAGGTACTCATCATCAATTCGTTCCAGAACTTGTGATGAGTGCTGAAACTGACAAGCAATGAATGGTGAAGCATTTTCTCTTGTGGGGTGCAGTCGTGACTCATACGAGTTTTAGCAAGTGTGATGGGTTCTGAGCAAGCACCAAGGGCTGAAACACTATTTCCTTGTCAAAATGTGAGTAGGACAGGGTTTGACATTCTGAAGCTGATGAGTACTGAGGTATACTGTATTTTTTTTAAAAAGTCTGAGAGGCAAATGGGGGCATTTTTATCTCTTTTTGCTAATCTTATTATTTCATAGATAAGAGTCACACATCAAATTAGCAGTAGAGTAAATACTGGATATAAATTACTCCAATAACAAAAAAAAAATTAAATAGTATTTACCAATAGTTTTGCTGCTTGAGGATAAATACAAAAATGAAATAAAAGAATTCCTACCTTGGATAATTCATCTTCCCACTAAGTGTGAAAATATCATTAAAAGCCAGAAGCTTTTAAAAATGTATATTCTAACTCTTCATTCTAAAATGAAATCTCCATACTAACTTCTTGCATCTGTGAACAAAGTCTCTATAATTTTTTTATATTAGAATAATTTTCTCTGTGCATATAAAAGATACTTTGTCCCCTTTTCTTCTAAATAATTTACTCATGCAGACACGTTCTTTCTGCTCTTAAATTCTCCTTCTCTCCTGAATCATTCCATCAGGAAAGAGATATGCTCCAGTATATCCCATTAAACAAAATAAAAAGAAAACACTGACAAAACAAACCCTCTCTAGATCACATCCCCAGCTATTACTGTAACTTTCCACTCCACTTCACAGGAAAATATCTTGAGAGTTGATCATGATTACTTCCTCCAATTCTTTGCTGTCTATTATTGCTGTGAAAAGACCAGTTAGGTTCTATTTCCCCAAGTTCACAGTACAGTGCTTAAAATCTTTAGCAGTACTCTACTTCCCTCCAATTCCCAGTACCATTTCTTCTTTTCCTCCTCTCTGACACGCACTCTCTTAGAAGTCACCTTTCCTATTGGATTCCATGACTCCACATGGTTATCATTATTTAGTGGCTGTCCTTTCTCTGACTCTGCCACCAAGAGTTATTTTTCCCTAAAAATTATTTTTACTCGATAACTAAAATTTAAGTATTATTAGGCTTAACTGAGAGACCTCTTTTCCTTCAGACATATCCTTCAGATAAAATCACTTAATTACATAGATTTACATAGCACTTATATACAAATGACTTTATAACTATAGCCTTTTCTGCTGAGGTCTGGATAAACAACTCTGAAGGCCTCTGTTGGACTTCCAGTTAAACGTTTGACAGGCACATCAGAATTCTTTATTTTTCTTTTCAAAACAGAACTGCACCCCAAATCATCTATCCATTAAGGCAAAACTATAGAGTTATCTTTAATATTTTTATATCTCTTACCCAACCCTCAATAACACCCAATATACCCCCATATCACACACCTCACTCTGCACCAGCACAAGCAACAGTTAATATACTCTGTTTGAAACCACAGTTTGTTTGGTTTTTAAAGATTTTTATTCATTTAATTTTAGAGAGGGGAAGTGAGAGAGAAAGAGGGAGAGTAACATCAGTGTGTGATTGCCTTTCCCATGCCCCCTGTTGGGAACCTGGTCCACAACCCAGGCATGTGTTCTGATCAGGAATCGAACCAGTGACTCTTTGGTTCACAGTCTGGAGTTCAATCCACTGAGGTACACAGTTTTTAAATTAAGGTCTTAGCACTAATTCAAGCCAGTTTCTTTCTTACCTATAATACAGAGGTGTGAAAATTTAGGTTTACAGTTGTTCATGTGTAAAATAATATAATAATTAATAAATAATAATACAATAATAAACTCTGTTTCACATACTCACAACTGTAAACCTACTTTTACCAACCCTTGCATAGTTTATTAACCATTCCCACTTATTCACACAGGCTAAAATCCAAACATATTACCATGGCATTCAAGGCCCTACCTAATTTACAATCTAACTACTTCTCCACTGTTATGTTTTAGTAAGATTTCTTATCATAATTCTCATTTTCTTTTTTTTTTTAAAGATTTTATTTATTTATTTTTAGAGAGGGAAGGGAGGGAGATAGAGAGAGAGAGAGAGACATCAACATCAATGTGTGGTTGCTGGGGGTTATGGCCCGCAACCCAGGCATGTACCCTGGCTGGGAATCGAACCTGGGACACTGTGGTTCCCAGCCCGAGCCCAATCCACTGAGCTACGCCAGCCAGGCGTTCATTTCCTTTAGATAAGTAAATTTCTAACCATTCTTCAAAAATTAATTTTGTTATGTTATTCAAGTCTTTCTTGTCTATTCTTCCCCCTGGAAGTCACTGACCTTCAGTCTTCATGTTCTAGTCTTTCAAGACTTAGTTTAAATGTATTTTGTCAGGCTATCCCTATTTATAATACCAAATTAATACCAAAATATTATAACTGTATTATATAAACTTGTTTTAAATCCTTCATAGTGTTTATTAGTATCTGAAGTTTTTTCTCATAAAATGAATAAATTTATTCATTTTCCTATCAATCTTGGCAACAATTAGATTGAAACTTAACCAGAACTATTTCATCAACTGCTTTTTTCACCATGGCTAGGGGAAAAAAATATTTGGCAAAGAATTAATGTTCAGTACAATATATGTTGAAAGAAGAATACAATGATATAATTAATAACTTACAAAAGGTATTTTTTTAAGAAGAATGAAAAATATATAGCAAGAGCATTGCTCCCCAATTCTACCCACATATCTGATATAAGTACCTGAGAATGGCACACTTTGCAATTGGGTTTTGGTACAGGCTGGGGTCCCTCTCATCACAGCATTCAGTTTGGCTACTGATCAAAGGGCATCAGCCATGACTCAGAACCTGCTTCCCATCCTTGAATTAAACAGTATAGCTTAGTTTGTGTATAATTTTAGACAGAGCCACCAACTTCATTAACTGTCAACTCAGTAGACATTTATTGAACAACTTCTCTGTTGAAATATTGGTCTCTGTTTTTAAGGCCTCACAGTACAATGAAAAAAATAAATCTACAAATAATCAAAGTCAATACAGAAATTTAGGGAAAAGAATGTAGTACAATTAAGGCATGAAAAGCTGAATATGGCAGTTAAATATTGATCCTAATGGTTTGAAAAAGGGCCTAAGTGTGTTGGTGGAAATAAAGCTGGAGACAGGGTCAGATCATGAAATACCTAACAGTGTGATACTGGGCTTGGATCTTTATGCGCACTCACTCGAGAGGAAAGGGAATGATAGGAAATCTGTTTGAGCAAGATAAGTGGTGGTGAAGAGTAGAATAGAGCAGAAAAGCAAAAATCTAGGGGCACATAGACCAGCTAAAATAAAAATGCAAAATCTTAAGTGTCAGATAATTAGGATCTAGATGAGGTGTTAATGGAAAAGAGGAATTCATTTCAGGAATTCTTGCAGTTATAAACACATATTTAATGACTGTTCTGTTCTGAGTCATGGTAGTGGAGAGATACTGAATAAAAAATATTACTCCAGCCCTGGCTGGTGTGGCTGGGAGCATCATCCCGTGCACCAAAGGGTCACGGGTTTCATTACTGGTCAGGCCACACGCCTGGGTTGCAGATCAGTCCCAGGTTGGGACACATACAGGAAGCAACTGAATGATGTTTCTTTGTCATATCGGTGCTTCTCTCTCTCATTCTGTCTATTTCCCTTCTCTCTGTAACATCAATAAATGTATCCCCAGGCAAGGTTAAATAAATGTATTTATATATATTATATATGTATTTACATATCATATATATTTTATATACCATATATATTTGTATATATCATACATATCAAATACAGGAATGAACCATGCTCAATGCTTTCAAATTTTGTGAAATAGTCTCATACATATTTTTATATTTTCCCAACTTTAGTATTATTGAGATGAGTTTTCATTTTAAAACATTTAAAACCTGCCTAAGTTACAAGTTACCAGTGATAAGAAAGCTTCTTGCCACTATTCTACTCTTCCAATACTTAGGGGAAATATACTGTCTATAAAGGGCAATATTTTTTTTTTAATTTTATTATTTTCTATCTTTTGGTTGAATTTGAAGTTTCCAAAAGACAAAAGCAAAAGTAATGTGATCAACAGTCAAGTCTGGTCAACATTCTTCAATGAGATAGTTGGAAGACTCAATTTCTTATCTCAGAAGTGCTTTTACTAGAGCCTTACCAAAAGCATAATGGAAACCCACTTTCCCACTGTTAGTGATTCTACACTGAAAGCAGTTCTTTATGTGCATGAGTCTTTGCTATTGTGTCCTTACTTGGGCCAAACAGCAATCATTAAACACTTGACCACATAGATTAATGCAGGGAGGAAAGGATATAGTCTCCAAATGTTTAAGCTTTGCATTAGAAAGACCACAGAGGTCATCAGCGCTTCAGTGCCTTTGTTATGCCTTCTTTAGAGAAGAGTGGAATACCAAAAACTCATGAAGCACAGAACCCTGACACAAGACTTGTGATGTCAATAATAGCTACCACAAACATAGACTGAATTCAGCTTTGAAGTTCAGTATTTTGGCCCTTAGCAAACCCACTGTGTGACTTTGACCCCATTTATTGCAGTGCATTTCCTGCCAGTTAAGTGATACACTAGTATGGCAGTTATAATTTTTTGAAGAGGTGGGAATTTTTATGTCTCAAACGAATTCAAACCTGAAGTAATATCTGACCATGAACACTTTATGTGACTTTTATTTGAGAGAACATCTCCAAAAGATTTAAGAGCTAGATAATTTCTCACTTGGATTGCTTGTATTTCTATTTCAGCTAACTTTTTCATAGCTTTTGAAGTAGTTTCAGAATGGTCTACGGAAACATGGATGGATAGTACTCATAGTCTCTGGCTCATTTTTCTTGTTTTCTTCACCAGTTACTATATAAAGTAAAACAGACATTATATTTGAATCTACAGAGGTCTTCCAATCCCCTGGGCTTTATTATTTCCTATGGAAGAAGCATATCATGTGGATAGTGGTCTCTTTAGGTCTCCCCATCTATGCATATTTAAGCCCAATACATTTCAATTTAAGTAGTAGGGGAAGAAACAGAAAATAACACAGCAAATAAGAAAATATGTATCATTTTAAAATTGTAATTTTGTTTTTTAAAAGTTTAAAAATCCAGCATGAGAAAGACTTAAGTATTGGAGTTTGACTGCAAATGTATCTGTATAAATTTGGTATCACATTGTTATGGTGTAAAATATGGGGAAAAATGCATAGAATTAACACTTCCTTTCAATTTTGTCTCTAGGAGCTCCCTGGAAATATGTTCCCATGGTTGTAGTGATAAAAACATGGAAGAAGAGGAGATTTGGATGTAAGTTTGGATTCCCTGGTTCTGTGGGCTTCCAGGTTACAGTCGTCAGTTACAAGTGTTTAGTGAGAGTTAAGGGCAGAAAGGGAAGTGAGAGGACCATTCTTCCCAGGCAGTTACAAAAGGTTAACCGAAGATGCAAGGTTCACAGAGCTTCTAGCTATAGAGTTGGGGCAGCCTGGAGAGCTGATGGAAACTTCCTTGCTTCTGATGCTTCACAGTGGCTTCAGGGGCAAGCTATGAAGAAGAAGAGGGGTAGTTGGTACTTATTTGCATCTTCACAGATGTTTTTGAGTAACTTCAGAAACCTCCAGTCAAGCTCCTAAAATGAACCCCTTCCCATACTGTAAGCCAAAGCCTTTAGCGGCACCACCTCTGACATTCACTGCTCCTGCTCTTCCAACATAAATCTTAATCTGCCTTTTGTTGTTTTAAAGCCCTTCAGAATATCTTCTGATTACTTGTGTTGATCTTAAATGACATTAAAGTTAAGCATTCTGTTCAAATTCAGAAGAAATACATGAAAGTAATGCTGGTATTTAATACTTAAACATCTTTCAGAGACTTTGCCAGTAAATCCTATATATACTTGGTGACAGTATGTTATTACTGTCATTTAGTCACTTAGATATTTCATTAATAGTACTCTATTAGTTAAGTAACACTGTGTTTTGAGAATTGTCATAACTAAAATACAAAAAAATGGTTTGCTGGTATAGTTAATTGCAATTTTCTTTGACCATAGGTTTTCTTCTCTAGGCTGTGGTGGGCTTCCCTTCCATTTGTTTGTTTTTGATAGAAAGGCTTAAACTTGTGGCCTGCCTGCTTTGGTGTTATTATAAATACAGATGTAGGAAGACATGAATGGAGGAGCTACAATATTGATTAAAGTGGTGTAGTAAATTAATTCAACTAAAGTGAAATATATAAGAAACTAGCATTATTTAATTTGGGGAAGAAATCTGAGAAAAATGGGAGAGAGTTTATAAACAAAACTGCACTAAATTCTTCTTCATTTGCACTAGGAATACAAATGATTGGAGAGATTTAAAGCTGTAATATGAAGATCTGGGCTGAATGTTTTAAACAAAATATTTTGTGTTCATGAATTTATATTTGGAACTGTATTATTAGACACCCTCTAAACAGAGAATGAAATGGGGTAATGCTCTGTCTGTCAGTGGCAAAAGGATTTTAGTCTGAATAATGATAAAGCTGTTGGACCTCACCCTGCTGCCTTAGCTCAGAAGCTTTTGGCCTCTTATTTGAAACATACAACATGTAACCGTAGAACTGCCACTTCAAAAATAGATAAGGGATGCTCCTTTTCTCAGTGAGTGTGGATACATAAATTGGTGAAGGAGAATGGCTATTTGGCTGTGAAAAAAAGATGTTTATTGTACCTAGCCAATGGGAACAATTTAGAATTTAGCACCACTTCCCACTTGGCCCACATGGAGAGGAGTACCCTAAGTGAAATAGAGTACAAGTGCTGGGTACTACCATTTTCTTCATCTGAGTTATACTGTTGGTTGAAAGGCATTCTCACAGAAATGTAACCAAGTAACACTGTTTGTGATGTAAATTTAGGCAGCATATATATTACATGAAGATTATAAAAATAAAAAGGATTATTGTAGTACTCATAACAAAATTTATCATAAAACATAAATAAGTTCAGATCATCTTGTTTATAATTTTATTCTTTTCAGATTTATGATAACCCTCTTCCTTGCTTTGCTTTCCTGATTTTCAAAAAGAAACCTGTCTCGTTATTGTTTTTTAATATGTTTTTTTTTATAATAGAAGTATAAAAATTTTCTTACCTGTTTTATTCCTTGGTTTTTAATAAGAAGTAGCCTAAAGCAGGGAGAAGATTACTATTTTCATGCTTGACATTTGATACAGCTTTTGGAGTAACTGGGTGAATGTTTGGGGCATATGTGTACTGAGAAGAGTTTGAAACAGGGAAGCTGAACAGGAAATGCTGATTGGAAAATACTGGAGTACTGATGACTAATGTTGGAGTACTTCTGGGAATGCCTGTGATATGCAATCTCATTCAAGCTTTCTTTCTCTCTTCTAAAAACATAGGTAGGTCAAAGGGTGAGATGATAAGTGGGGTGTGAGAGTGGCCTTGAATGTATGGAGGTTATGGTTCACTAGTTATTTAACAGACTGGATACCTTATTGGGTCAACTATGATTTAATGCACCCTCATTAACACTTGCTCTTTAAGATAAACACTTTTTCAAGTTAGTATTTGGGTTGGAGCCCTTTTGGCACAGGAATTGTACATATCTAGAGTAGTAGCAAACTTGCCTGATGATGGTAGCCAACAAAATGACATACATACAATAGCAGGAGTTTTGAATAGACAGTTAAATGTGTCATGGACATTGATGTGAATCTAGGCTTCATGTTTCCTCCTAGAATTCAACTAAAATGTGTGAATACTCTAGGATCTCTATTACCTTGTAAATTGCAGCAGGAATTGAAAATTGGGATCCCTGGGCCAGATGCAGATGAAAATATTTGTCATGATCTACTTAAGTTCATCCACACAGAATTTGTTTAATACCATTTTATTGTCAAGTGAACATGAGTTGACTTTATAAAACCAAGATCATCTGTTCCTTTGGAAAAGCAAGAGCTAGCTGAGAGACTCAATATCCTTGTCTGGCAAAATTTGGCTGGTTCTCAGAACTGACATTTTAAAGAAGTATACACACTAGTTTGCCATAGTCTTTTTTTAAAGATTTTATTTATTTATTTTTAGACAGGGGAGGGAGGGAGAAAGAGAGAGAAACATCAATATGTGGTTGCCTCTTGTGCACCCTGCCCCAGGGACCCTAGTCCACAACCCAGGCATGTGCGCTAACTAGGCATATTTTTATCTCTCTCTCTCTCTCATTCCCATCACAAAAATTACTCTCAGTTGGTATTTTTGCCCTTACACTCTTATTTTTCATTTAGTGATATTAAGGGACAGTGAGATATTACTCAAACTCTAAAAAGTGAATGTTAGAGAAGGATGTGTTTTTCAAGAAATAAGGTATAGTATAATTATTGTTAAAATGGACTACTATTATACTAATAATAAACAGATTGTGTTGTTTCTAAAGAAAATTTTCTGTATGCATTTACTTTTCTGCACTGTCCTCTTTAGACATGTGAACATTTGACACCTACAGTGGAGCTGTTATCTGGAAAAAGTTTTTTTGTGCTCCCAACAAATAAAGAACTCCTCTGTCCTGGATACATGTCAGGACATGTGCTTTCTCTCACTATGTAGTCTTCATGTGGCATTGATTGTCACCTCCAGCATCAGAGATTTATTGTTGTAGCCAAATTCTTTCAAGTGCTCACACTTTTCTCTGTCCATAGTGCTGGCTCTGTGATCTTCCCACACTACCAGATATAAATTAAGTCATACTGGCCTCCAATGTTACTGTGATTGGGCATTTGTCTCACATAACAACTTTGCCCTTGCTCCTTTAAAATTAGGTATTGTGTTTTCATAACTTGGGAGTCAATGATGCAAATTCAATACACCTAGTTCTCTTTCAGAGAGAAAAAAAAATCCAGCAGAACTATATGGCAAGAACCAAGAATGATCATTTTTCACCATATTTTCTTTTTATGCCAGGAAAAAATTCTTGATGTAGGCTAGCAGTCCAAAGGCATGCCCCTATGCAATTCTCAAATATGAAATGAATAGTTGAACAGTGTGACTTGACCTTAGGGACACCCACTCCCCAAGGACAAAGAGTAAAACCAGTCTTACGTGGATGGAAAGACAGTGGGAGTTTACTAGATTTGGCATCTAGAATCGGTTCAGGCATGGCCAATAACAACTACTCATGAACTTGGCAAGTTACTTTTAATTGTTTTCCCAGCTACTTAATTTATCAAGAGAAGATGGTGCTACTCATTCCACAGGGTAACTGTGTGAGTTCCAAGAGGCAAAGTGATGCAGGATAATAGAGTGGCTAGAAACATGGTTTTAAGAGTCAGACTATCTTGTTTAAAAACTCCATTAATTACTGGGAACCTGACAGTTATTCAAATGAAATGAACTTCAATTTCTTCACCTTTATCATGAAATTGTAATATCTTCCTTTCAGGATTGAAAGATTCAATCATACAACATAATATCTAGCAACTGGATATTGCACATTAGGTGCTCAGTAATGATTGATGTACAAAAAGGACAGAAAAAAAAACAAAACAAATTATCTTGGGAAGGCGGGCGCCTTGCAGTACAGGCTTTACTTGCTAGGTGAGTGCTGTAGGAACCCAACTGTATCAGTGTACCAGCTTGCATTGTTGTGAGAGGCTATGTTTGGCTTCAGTGAAATTTTTTTGAAGGCTCATTCAGTGAGTTTGTCCATTTCATCATGGGTGATTTACGAGCACACCTATTCTCACTGTGCTGAGTGTTAAGCAGTTTTGATAAAAAATGCCATGACCCCTGTACCCCACTCTCCCTATTCACCCAATCTTGCCCCAAGTGATATGTTTTTGTTTCCACAGATGAAAAAAGTCCACAAGGGAAACATTTTGTCCATATGGAAGATGTGAAACAAAAAACAGCACAAACACTAAAAGGCATCAAAACCAGTGAGTTCAAAAACTGTTTCAGACAGTGGAAAAATGTCTTAGGTGTATTACATAAAATGGAGAATATTTTGAAGGTAAATGAAGTTTGAACATGTAAGAATAAATACACAATTTTTATAAATAAATTCTGGTGTTTGGGTCCCCCCTAGCACACATATAAATGACTTTTAATGAATAAAATGAACGTACAAAGGTCTGTCTAGAAGGTATCCAGCCACCCACTATGAAAAATACAGACATTTATTGAAGAAGATACAAGATACAAGAAACATTGGACATAGGACAATGATACCTCAGTCCCCTTCAAAGTAAGCATCTTGAGACCTCACATCATTCTCCCAATTACCATCAGCTGCCCTGTCATATTTTCCTGAATCTTATTGATGGTCTAAAATCTCTTCCCTTTCAAAGCTTTACCTTTTAAAGCTGTGGAAAAAGCTTTAAGTTGCAGGGCACCAAATCTGGGATATAGAGGGGCAAATCACCTTGATCATTTGATGTTTTGCCAAAAAACTCTGCATGAGACATGATACACAATTGGGTGTGTTGCTGTGATGTATCATTTGAATAGTTTCCATGGAGGAATGTTTGAGCTTAGTGCAAAATTTGATGTAGATTGATGCAGATTCGTTGCTCTACTTGCTCAGTAATTTTGATTGTGACAGCCACACAGTACACATTCTCATTCAATGGCATCTACTGCCTCCACTGACCAGTATGGTGAAGTCATCATTGTTCACACAGGAGCATTCTACTCCACTCTCCTTGGCTGTCAGTTTACATCAATGTGGCACAAAACATTCTCGTTATATTAACAATGGCTGGACTCTTTCTGGGTGGACTTTGTATGTAAAAAAACAAGTGTGTGTTCTCAGACTAAGTCTAAGATAAATTCTCTTAAGAATTACCTTGCCACTCACATATATATTATATATACATATATTTTTTTCCCTTGAAGGATAGCTTTTCTCAAAAAAATATATTACTGGGAAATAATCTGATACAATAACCAATTTTGTAACTCAATTCAAAAATATGTATTAAGTAAATTTTTTCTTCAAGATATTTATATTTTAACACAGAATTATTTTCTAAAAAGAATTAAAATTCATGATAGCAGCTACATAGTGTGGAAGTGGACCTTGAATAGATTTATTTTACCATATCATTCCATACTGCTGATCATACAAAGTTCTTGGCCCAAGGCTGTCCTGGTTGGAGATATCTGAAACACATGGCAGGCTGAGGCCTGCTCTGCCTCCACAAGAGAAATGAAAGATGACATGACTGGGTTAAGCAGCATTCTGTCACATACTCGTTCTCCCACCAGCTAACAAAGAATGTCAATCAAATATTATGTTCTTACGTTTTTAAAACTTCCCTCAGAATATGTATACTGAAAAGCACACAGAATTTACCAAGCTTGATTTTATAACTGGAAAGGAATGTGTGGGAGAAGAAATTTATATGTATATAATCTGTTAATATAATCTTAAATTCAATGACACTATCAATGGAATCACCTCTTTAGATTTAGATATGCATAAATGGCTTTGTTTTTTGCTGGATAAGTTTTCAATGATAATGTTCATAAAGCATTTCTATAAGGGATTTTTTAGTGAATTTAATCCATTCATTTGGTTTTATGGCAACACTTGTTTTATATTGAAGATGCACAGATAAAGAGATAACTGTAATGCATTTGCCCTAAAGGTCAGTTATAATAAGACGTTAACTTCTGCAAAAATCAGAAGTCCTAAAACTTGAGTTGCTCTTAAAATTTAACCAACTTTAGGTTTAAATGAGGATACATCAATCTATCTTAAAGGTAAAGTGGAAAATAATGTGTAATATAATAAATATTTAACAATTGTTTCATGTACCCTTTTTATGTAGATTTAGTTTTCTAGGTATTTTTATTAAATAGTACTTATATTACAGAGCTCACCAAAACTGTAAGTGAGTAGACCAGGGCCCATCTACGTGTTGCCTTGGTGAAAGACCCAGCACTTAATGCTGGAAGGAGCAAATCTTTATCTACATTCCAGCCCTGGGGGCACTCAGACCACCTTAGATCAGAACCCTCCTTCCCCATGAGACCTACCAGTTTCCATGCTCCCTACCAGGTTACTAGCCAAAAGCCCCCAAAGTTTCCCATGTCCTTATCTTAAGCCAGCTGCTCAAATAGTTCTCCCATCCCTCTGGAAGGTACCAAAGTCACCATCCTCACACAGCAGCTTACTCCTTCAGGATCCGGGATACATGTTCATCAGCTTCCATTTTAGCCCAGGAAAGTATATTTGGGTTACTCTGGATCATGGCGACAGTCATCTGAAAAAAAATAATTCAAGATAAAATAAAAACAATAAATTAAACAGCATACACAGAAGTAAAAATAATCATCATTCTGCCAAAAATAAAGAAATATGTAGCATGAAGGAGGAACAGGAAAACTTAAAAAGAAACAAGTATGGTTATTTCAAGTAAAACATAAACAATTGAAAAAATAATAAAGCAAAAATTATAAAGAGATGAAAGGAAAAAATGGGAGTGTGAGAGATTAAGGGAAATAAATGCATTCATATACAAAGAGTAATATTTCCATAAAAATACTTCAAAAATTAAACAAATTGAAAAAAATAATTACCAGAACCTCGCATTAAAAGGGCTCATAAAGTATTAAATAGTGTAAATGAGACAAGGGCAAATACATACTATACTGACATGTAGGAACATTAAAAACTTTATGTAAAGGAAAATCAGGAAACAATAAAAATATAGAAGTGAATTGATCTATAACTTTTTAAATGAAATCATGGGAATCAAAGGGAAAAATAATATATTCATTGTTGAAGAAAAATACCTTAATACTGAGAATGTTCTTCCATTAATAGTTTTATTTCAAAGAGTGCCAGGCTACATTTCCTAGATGCAACAAGAAAATCTGTTAGCAGAATATCGTGTCAACTTGCAGCATCTGTTAGTGAAAGCTCCAGGCGGACACACGGGCTAGTTTTGCCCAGCTCTCGACTGGTCTCCTCAGCTAGATGGATAGGGCTGTCTTTCACAGGTCTTGAGAACAGAGAAAAATCAGAGGACAGAGAGTAAAAAACATGTGATACTACTTATCTGAATTAACTAAATGCAACTTAAGAGGATTCTTCCCTTAAACTCATCTTGGGTTGTTAATAATGAAAGAGGGGAGTGAGGGAGAAAATCAAATGTGATCTATTTATAGCATTACAGGAATATTCTTCTCTGTATATTGGGTGTGTAAACATGAAAAAATCAACCTAAAGAGAGAAGGGAACATCAAAGTTGTTACAATGCAAACATTATCAAATTATAGATTTTATTATGTGATACTTTATTTTAAAAAATATTATGAATATAACTAAGAAGCAATACATGTTAAGAATGTATATAACATACTTTGAATCTTTATGCAGAGATATGGAGCACTTATTAATTAATAAAATGCTTATAACATGTTTGCCATAAATACCACTTTTATGAAACTAAGTTGAAGTAATTCTATTACCGGACAGAATGGTGGTGAAACTGTAAAGATCAGATGTGCAAAACAGTCAGAATCACCCTCTAATTCATTCTCTGATTCTTCTTACAACAGGCCCAGTTGTTACAAAATTTACCCCATTTCTAGTAATTTCCCTGCTTGCTACACAAAACTATAGAGTACAGATACTTACATTGCTTATAAATAACTTACCTCCAAACATTTCTCCCTAGTAATTGACAACAGTCATTGCTAGTGGTGTGAAAGACAATTCATCACCTACCAGTAACAGCTACTGGTAGGAGCTGAGTGTTTTTGCTGCACTTAAAGAAGAGCACTGGAGACTTTAGCATTGTGAGCACAGTCCTCTAGGAGAATGTTAAAGTGATTTTTAAGATTGTAGCCATTTTTGGAATACAACTTTTGCTTACTTGGTAAAACCTAGTCAGTTAGGTTGCAAATAAATAAAGCCACTCTAGCTCTTGAAGAAAATGACATAGTCCACAGAGGTGGATGCCTATGACATCGGATGTGCTGGACAAGTAGCTGTAGGCCAGGCTCCAGAAATACTTCCTTGGCATTAACAACGCTCCCCCTAAGGATGCATCAACCGCCACCATTGTCAGGAAGGAGAGCAAATGTCCCACAGAGCTGAGTCTTATGGAAGTGACTCACTTCAAGATCACCAGCTGTGTTCATTTTCTCAGCTGTGATTCCTAGAAACAAAAGCAGATGCCCTGTGCTCTGCTTCTTGACCTTCACTGCTAGAGTACTAAAATGCTTGTTATAGCTACCATAAACACAGACATAACCTTACACCAGAATCCATGAATCAGCAGAAACAGCAGAAGCACCAACACAGCCCTTCATTTCTACCTCAGAAGTTCATCTACTTGGCATAATTCAGATATGTGCAGAACCTGAATTATGAGGTTATTTGAGGAAGGCAATCTTTAAGTGTCCAGGCTCTAGCATAGTCTAAAAATGCAAAGGACTGGTTGGCATGATGTCAATAATGCAGTTAATAAAGCAATCTGCTATCTCTACCACAACCAGGAAGGGAGTGAATGTGTATTAACATCACATTCAGGCTGAATAAGTTATGTCCAATATTCAAACAAATCAAGCAAATGCAAGGAGGATGCATTCTCCTGGGAGAAATTTTTCATGGAGATCAACAGAAGATGGATGTAATTTTGAAAATAACCTTTTCCTTTCTTTTTTTCTTTCTTTCTCAGGGTCTTCATATTGCATTAAACAGCTGGTCTTATCCACAAACTTGAAAAAAGATTGGATTTTTGCCTGAAGTAAAGACTTGCTTACTTTTCTCTCTAATTTCTCTACCATTTTGAGCTTAAAAATGCATATACTGAAAAAGTACATAAAAAAGCAAGCAAACAGCTCTTTTTATTACTATCTTTTACTTTGAAACCTTCTTCTAAAGTGGTGTTAGCATTCATATACATTAGTATAATCTTGTGTTATATCTAAATCAAAAGAGAGATAAGCACAAGGATGTTGCATTGAAGTGCTTCCCACTACCCACTCTGAAAAACATAAATGTTCCGTTATCTGTGAAAGGCCTTACTGCCTGACTGGGAGGTCAAACTACCCACAGTAGACTCTGAAGTTATCTAAAAGGATATGCTGAATATAGCAACATAATTATCCATACAAAATGCACACAAATCCATGATATAGCCAAGATCTAAAATATAGCCTCTAACCAATCATAGTAACTTTCTCATGAAGCTAGTTGTTTTACTTCTTTCAGGCTGCTATGACAGAAATACCATGTACTGGGTGGCTTATAAACAACATAAATTTATTTCTCACAGTTCCAGAGGCTGGAAGTCCATGATCAGTGTGCCAGCATGGCCAGGTTCTGAAGAAAGCCCTCCTGTGTGCTGCAGGAGGCAGATTTCTCTCCAGGGTCAGATTTCTCTTCGTGTCTCCTCATGGTGGAAGGGGCTGGGAGCGCCTTTGGGTCTCCTTTATGAAAGCACTTACTCCTGAGAGTGGCAGAAGCATTCCACCTACAGCTTTTGTCTGGTTAGAAAGGTCATCATTTGCAAATATATTCCTTGTTAATCTGAATACTATCACTAAAACAAACAGAGGACAGGAAGCAATCAGCTCCCAGGCAGGCAAAAATGTTCAATGTGAAAGTGTGCTCAGAGGAGTTGAAGCAGTTTGCCTAATCAGGTGGGTTTAAAGGAATGCAGCTGTGAGAGGAACACATGCAACCCAGCATGGGGACCTCGCATGGACTGCTACTTAGTCTCCAATTACAGCACTGCTTGAAGTTCCACTGGGTAATTTTCTTAATGTTAATGGAATAAAGGCTTCAACTAAATTGCAAATTGGATAGAAGATGCTAATATATGTTTCCATATGCTCCCCCTGTGCTATACATATAATATCAAAATATAGGAATTACTTAAGTAATGGAAATATTCCATTCAAATGCTAATAAAATCAAGGGTAATTCTATATTACTAAAACAGAGTAGGATTTAAGCCTAAACAATACAGAAGGTAAAGATGGTTATTTCATGGTAATAAAGGCTCATCAATTCTCAAGTAGTATGATTTTGAAGAAGAATATACCTGATAATAAAGCCTCAAGATATATAAATGGAAAGATAAATAAAACATTTAAAGGTTAATTTATGGTAGATTTATATCTATCTTTGTCACTGATTTAAAAATACCACAATTTATAAAGCTGTGGAAAATTAAAACAACATGATTGACAAACTTGACTCTCTGTCCTAAGTCACCTTGCACCAAACACCTGCAGATTAATCACTGTATTATTTTCATTTCCACATTTAATATGCAAACCCATTTGTACATGCTGACCCAAAAAGCAAGTCTCAGAAATGTCAAAGCATTGAAATAATACAAATGCAGTTGAACCAGAAATCAATAAAACAACAGCAAAAATGCAAATATATCCAACATTCTTGGAAATTTAGAAATGTACTTGTAAATAGCCCATAGGTAAAAGATTAACTCATTAAGGAGTTTAGAAGTTGTAGTAAATTGGAAAAAAGATAGATACATGTTCTAACTTGTAGAGTGCTATTAAATTTATGCTTAGAGGGAAATTGATGTAAATGGTTTAGTTTTAAGAGAATACAGGTAGAAAATCAATAATTAAGCATTTTTTCCTGGTATTAAGAAGATCACTTAACCCAAAGAGAGTATCAGATATAAATGAAATATTATATATAAGAAAAAACTGAAGCTGAATAAAAACATGTAATAGAATCACCCTGGCTGGTATGGCTTAGCTGGTTGGAGAGTCATCCTGTAAAGCGAGGGTTGTAGGTTCAACCCCAGGTCTGGGGCATGTGGGAGGCAACCAGTGGGTGTTCATCTCTCACACCAGTGTTTCTCTTTCCTCCTCTCTCCCTAAAATCAATTAAAAATGTTCTCAGGTGTGGATTGTAAAAAGACATATAATAGAATCAACATATGCTAAAAGTTATAATTCAGTTGACAAAAGACTGTTAGAAATGATGAAAACATCTCCGGTGAGAGAACATGAGTAATGAAAAGGACTCATTGCCATACAGGTCTGATGACATTAGGGGTACAATAAACAGTATAGAAAATCCCTGTGCCCAAATATGTAAACATGTAGGAGAAACATAGCAACTCACAGAAAAATGTAATTTATCAAAGGTAACTAAAACATTTTTTAAAAGAAAAAGAGAGAGAAAGGGAAAAAGAAACATTGGTTCATTGTTCCACTTACTTATGAATTCATTACTTGTTTCCTGCCAATGCCCCACCTGGGATCCAACTGCAGCTCTGGCACTTGGGGATGGCACTGCAACCAACTGGGCAACCCTGCCAGGCTCCAACAGCTTAACTAGGGAAGTCAAATACTTCAAGAAAAAGTAATAGCAAATATAAACTGAATTTTTCCTGTGACAATATAAAAATCCAAACTGATTTTGTGATACCAGCAAGAAACTATACTTAAAAGGAAAAAATTAGGCCGATATCACATAAACAGTCATGCAGAAACCCTAAACCAACTATTACCAAACAGAATCAATTAATAGAAAAAAATGTATAATATATTGTAACTAATGTGAGTTTACTATAAAAAATTCAAGTTTTTACTTTGGTCAGGTGGGTCAGTTGGTTGGAGTGTCATCCTGTACACCAAAAAGGTTGCAGGTTCCACTACCCAGTCAGGGCAAACTCCTAGGCTGAGTCCTGACCTGGTTGGGGCACATGCAGAAGGCAACCAATAGATGTTTCTCTCTAACAACAATGTTTCTCTGTGTCTCTCATTGTCTGTCTCTGTCTCTGTCTCTGTCTCTGTCTGTCTGTGTCCCTCCTTTCCTCTTTTTCTCAAATCAATAAAAAAATAAAAAGGAAAGAATATACTTGTTCACTAATTGAAAAACTAAGTATTGTGACGACGTCAATCTCCCAATCCCAGGGAATTCAGTCAAAACACCAGCAGGTTTTGGTTGTTTTTGTTGCAGTTGGCAAAGAAAGCTGATTGTTTTTTAATCAACAAAAGAGGAAGAGAACCAACAAACACACAAGTATACAAAACACAATGTTGTATGTTACAACTTATTCATTAGTTTGTAAGTCATATTGTATAACTTCCCTGAGGACACAGTGTTGCCCTGGCAATTGTCACAGTGACAGAAAGCCTAGTAATACCACTGTCCTTTTCAGAAAGAGACCCTTTCATACATGGATAGTGGACTTATGACAGAGTGTGAATTCATTAAATACAAAAATTATGAAGAATAAACTGTTGAAAGTGAGTTTCTGTATCAAAAAATCTAATTAAAGGAAAGAAGCAAGCTATCATTTCAAAGAAGATATTTGCAACACATGTAATCTTATAAGATATAAGACTTGTGACAAGTGTCTAAACCACCACTAAAAAACTCTTTAAAAAATCAACAAAACAATGGGTAAAAAATTTGAAATCCCAGTGTACAAAGAAAGTAATAAATAGCTAATATGTGAAATTATGTGCAATTTCACTAATAAAGACAATGCAAATTATGTATATGATGAGTTACAAATTATTGTCATAGAAACCACAAACATTATATAGACCAAAGCTTATATTCAGTAACTAAATGAAGTAAAAACAAACAAACAAACAAACAAACAAGTTTTAATACATAAAACTCAATAAGTAAGACCCAGGGCAGCAGATAAACTTAACCTATTTAATTTGCATTAGTTAATTATTTCAGTAATGCTAAGTCTACATTTATTTACACCATTTGTAAACTTAAATTTCTTTGCATTCTTATAGGCTGCACAAAACTGTAACTTGGCTTTCAGAAAAGTTTCTCATCTTTTATTCTGTTGGCTTCTTTGTATCCTTTCTTAGTGTTTACAAGTACACTGTGCTTTGTGTGTCACAAAGTGATTTCCACATCTCACCCCCATGCGGCCTCTAAGCAACTTTGTGGGTGATTGAACTGAGTTCCCTCAGCTAGGAAGTGGAAAGAGTCCCGCTGATCTGGAATCAGTGACCTTCATCCATTTAAAGTATCACTATTTCTTTTTCCTTTTTCATTTTATGAACAAGGTAGGTAACTAATTTATTTCAGTTTCAGTGTCATTTCTCATAAAATGTGAGAAAATATAGTTGCATTGTACTCACTGTGTTGTTAAGCTAACTCTACGAGATGGTGTATTTGAAAACAATTTTAGACCTGGCAAAAAATTAGACAGGTTATAATGATGATGAATTTTCCTGGGCCTAATTTTTTCTCTTATTTCTACAATACCCATCAGAAGAAAATAGTGTGAGAAATTATGAGTAAGAATGGCTATGGACTTCAGCCACATACTCAACCATTATGAAAAGGAATTTGGGGCAAAAGAACAGTTAATTGGAAAGCATCACTGTGCATACACATTTGTATCTAAGCAACAAACTAGAATTATCTTGTACTTCTACTGCCCATTTCATCTTAGATTCATTAAACAAAAACCTTCCAAAGTCTACCTTGATTTTTTTTATCACCTTTGTGCATGACTTTTAATGCCCTTTTGAAGTGACTGTGTGGTAATAACATTTTGCAAACCAACATAAAGCTATCTTTTTAAATGAAATGCACAAAACGTATCGATGCCTTATCCAGTATAAAGTCGTATTTATGTTGGAAACATTAAATTAATTTTATTTAAACTGTGACATAATGCAGTTTCCTTGGGAATCCGGATGCTCGCCAAGCCAAGTAAGGCACCATGTAGTTTATTTCTGATTCAGGGGAGCTTGCCAAGTTCTTGTCCTGAGGTGCTTACTAAATATAATCACATTAGTTTGGTGGAGATGATGCACATTGCTCTGTTATGCAGGTGTTCTCTATTTTTTTTATTGCCGTTCACTTTTGTTTTGTTTGTGAGCCCTATTTTGTTTAATTTTCTCTAAAGGGACACAGATTTTTTCAAAGAAAAATTCTTTTATTTTTTTAAAAAATTTTTTAAAGATTTTATTTATTTATTTTTAGAGAGGGAAGGGAGGGAGATAGACAGAGAGAGAGAAAAACATCAATGTGCGGTTGCTGGGGGTTATGGCCTGCAACCCAGGCATGTACCCTGGCTGGGAATCAAACCTGGGACACTTTGGTTCCCAGTACATGCTCAATCCACTGAGCTATGCCAGCCAGGGCGAAAAATTCTTTTAAAACAAGTTAAAATACTACCTCAGTTATGAATCTCTGAGTGGTGAGTAATTATCGAAGACTTTGAGTATGACCAATATTTTAGTCAATCCATATAATGTAGGGTAGTATAAGATCAATATGTTTATTATATTTGATATATGTATACTCTATCATAAACTAGTTTTACTCTCAAACACTTATAGTAAAACAAGGAGAAATAAGATAGAAAAGCAAAACATAATAAATTCCTTGTCACATTACTGCCTAATTACACTATGTAGTCTCAGAATCATTTCAATGTTGGGGATGAGGATATGTTTATTTTTCTCTTAATTTATACTGCCAATTTAGGGACGTTCTGAGTGGCACTATGGCTGGGTAAGTAGAAAAATGTCATACAGAACTCACAACAAGAAAACAATTTGAAAATTGTGATTCCTAAGTCTCTTTTGAATTAACATTAAAATCAAATGCCTTCTACATATGTTGTTTGGATGCCTGTTATACACCCAAATTCTGCTGGACTAAATGTAAGAACAAAGCAAAATGAAAAAGCACAGTTTCTCTGCCTTCAGAGTACTAATAATAGGGCACAAACACACACTCACAAACACAATTATATCAGTGTTGTTGATAAGGGACAGGCCATGGTAAATGATGTAAATGACTTAAAATAACAGAGTTATGAACACAGTGGTATTGAAGAGAATGTAGTGCCAAATGGAGACAGAGAATCTAATGTCTCTTTAGTATGGCATGTATGTTTCTTTATGCCTGTAGGTGATGTGTCATTGTTATGCATGCTGATTTACACATGTAACTCTGAGACTACTGTCAAGGTAATATAGGCAAAAATAAAAAAGGTGTTCCTATGTAGCTTACTTAATGTATTTTATGCTAGAAATAAGCCATTACACAAAATATAATTTACAAACTTGCTTTTTTGTTTTTTTGCACTCAGCAAAATTTCTGCTTCAATTGGTGATTTTGCATAAAATGTTATCATTATTGCAAGAGCAGTGTTTCTCTGTTTTTTTTTTTTTCTCCAGGTATACCCATTTGCTTACACTGAGATCTCCTTCCTTCTTACCCTCACTGGCACCTTAAGTGAGCAATAGCTACCTGGTCTGTTGTCGGAAAAGTCACTGATATAGTAAATCACCCTAAAACATTTTTTTCTCTCACTGTGATCATTGCTAACATCATCACCATCTGTATCAAATTCCTTTTGCAATTGCAACAAAAATAATAAAATACTTAGGAATAAACTTAACAAAGGATGTGAAGGACTTATACTCTTAAGACTACAGAGCATTATTAAAAACATTTGAAAAAGACACAAATAAATACCCTGTGTTCATGGATTGGGAGAATCAACATAGTTAAAATGGCCATATTACTCAAAGCAATATACAGATTTGATGCAATCTTTTATATTTCCTTTTCTTAGCAAGGAATCTTCCTTAGTATTTTATGGCTTTACCTTACTATTTCTTTACCAGAGGGCCTTTTTCTCCTTTTATGGTATCTGCATTATTATTGCAGATCTATCTATCAGCTATCTACATGTGTCATCTATCACCAATTCAGTAAGCTGCTTCCTTTCTATGCATGTGTTCCATGTAATATTGCTGGTTCTCTTTCTCTAGTGAAACCCTTATTGATGCAAATTTTGGTCCCAAAACGGTTCTATAGGAGTAGAATTTTATGAAAAAGTTTTACAAATTGGTTCTGGTTTTTAGACACTAGTTATCTGATAGATCATATTTAAAGACCTTTATGATTCTGTTTCCAGTGGTAAATGGTTAACCACATGATTATGTTTCAATAGATACACAAAATATCTCCAGTGGATACTGCTAATCACACATTTATAAAACACAAGGATCTGGGTGTTCGAGTATTTGATACCAATGTGTAATGAGATTGTCTGGTTACTCTTATTTGTGTGAGAGAAACCGGGAAATAAAAGGTTTGAGATCAGAACTTCCAATTCCCAGCTCAAGGCACAAATTACCTTAAAGTATGTCCAAAAACAAACGTTTCCATCTTGTAGGCACAAGGTTGAGGTTTTTGAAGGTCAAGATCAAGAGTCTTATCCTGCATGTGGTTCAATTATACTGCAAGTGAAATCCCAACCTTGCTGAGTACATCCTGTTAAAGTGATAATGTTAATTAGGAAGAAATATCATCCTGGAAAGTAGAATAAGAACATGTAGAAGAGCCCAGTAAAGCTGGGAATATAGGATCACTAAGTTCTGCTGCGTCTTCTTTGCATTTGGAAGCAACCTTTCCAACTCTGTCTGAGGAAGTTAACTCTGAAGAGCCTGTAATGGCCTCCCTCACCTTGCCGGTCTCCGTTGATCCTCTTCAGCACCCACTCCCATCATCCCTCTTTGCCTCTAGACCAGTATCTAAACTACACAAAGGTTGATAAAGAAAGCATTCTCTAGAAGAAATAATTGCATGCTTTCAACCTATACAAAAATAAATCTGTGGAGTATTTGTGAGAATCAATATTAAGGATGTGAGATAATGGTGAAAGGAAAATAAGTTGTATCGGGCCAAATTTATTAGTAAGAGATTATGGAGCAGAAATTCTGGGTGCAAGATTTTGGCATGGAGATTAGAAAGAGTTCTAACAAAGTATCGGGTTGCTTGGCTAAAAGTGGACCAAAAAAGTGGGCTACATGAAATAAAGTTGAAATGCCAGAATAGCCTTGATGTCTGGTACAGAGAGGTATCCCGAGTCTAGGGATACTGGAATAGTAGAGTATATTTTTTATGTAAGACCTGCTCATCTCCTCCTGGAAGTTCCAGTGGCCATCATGGTTTTCATCATGGTTATAAGAAATAAATTTGTGAAGAGAGCTTCATCATGGTTATAAGAAATAAATTTGTGAAGAGAGCTTCAACATCCTTCAAGGACCCTGTTGTCATTCTTCTGTGCAACTCAGAAACTACAGAGGAAACTTCTGCCACTGAACTGGCATCCCCAAATGCAGTGGAGAAAATTAGATACCAAAATGTCAAAGAACCAGTTGTCATCAAACCAAGGTGGTTGTGATTAGCACTCTGTAATAGACAGCAAAGTCAAAGCAAATGTCAGAATAGTTAAATTTACAGAAATCTATGGTGTTTGCTTGTTGATCATGGTGTCCTTATAAATGAAATTAATGAACAATCTAATAATTCTTGCTGGATCTACCTACGTGATATAAGTGTATGAAATCTAGGCTAGATGTTCAGAAGTCCAACTGGATCACCAAAACAGGCAGCCACAGCCTTTTTATCAATGTCAAGCCTTTTGGAGTGAAGGAGAGGATGGGTCCCTTTCAAGAAGCACTCTGCTCTAATTTAAATTTTTAAATTTTACCCTAGTCTTTCCCAAAGACACCCATTACCATTTGTCAGTGTGATTATTCACTATGGAAAGGGAAATATTCAGACTTTGGGGAAATTATTGGAATATCGAATGGACACTAGTTCAAGGAGGCCCAGACTATATGGAGGTCCAAAGGAGCTTATGGAAGTCAGGTGTTCAAATGAGTTTTAGTCCAAATCCATCTCCCAGTGTATCCAGGGTGTCATGAAACCCATTCTTGATTATTTTTCCAGTTCAAGGATGTGTGAAAAATCATATACAGCAGAATAGCCACATTAATTGCCTGACTGGTGGAGTAAACATTATGAGGTTAGAAAAAGTTAAGCGGAAGCAACCACAGCTACCTCTACCTAGGAAAATAGTAAATCAAAACCAATGACACATTCCTGGAGGGGTTGCAGGATTAGTGCCAGGCCTCAAGAGATGCAGTGGTAGTGATACCCCCAGGTTCCCCATTCAATTTGTCTATTTGGTCTGTGCAAAAAACAGATGGGATTATCACACACTTAACCAGCAGTGATTGCAATGGCAGCCTCTTTCCCAGATGTGGGTTCATTGCTTGAGAAAAGGACCATTTCCCTTGACACCTGGTCTGCAGCTATTAATGTAAAAATATTTTTCCCCTCAATAACTTAGTAAAGATCACCAGAAACAGTTTTCTTTCAGTTAGCAAGCTAGTAATAGTGTTTTCAGCATTCTACTTCAGGGGTATATGACTTTCTATCACTATGCCATAATTTAGTCTATAGGGGACTTCATCACCTATCCCTTCCAAAAGACATCACACTGATCCAATGTATTGATGATATGCTGATTTGATGAAGAAGCAGTTATTTTACACATATTGGCAAAATATTTGCATGTCATAAAATGGAAAATTAATTCAACAAAAATTCAGGGATCTACTTCACTAAAATTTCTAGGGGCTCAATGGTGTTGAGTATGTTCAGATATTTCTTCTAAGGTGAAGGATAAGCCCCTGCACTGGTCTCTTCTATATCCAAAATACCAATGCAGGGCCTAGTGGGCCTCTTTGGGTTACTGATAACATATATCTTATTAAGCTGTCCTATTCCTGTTAATTTACTGAGTGATCCAAAATGCTGCTAGTTTAGAGTGGAGTCAAGAAAAAATGACTCTCTGCAATAGGTCCAAACAGCTATGCAAGTGGGACCATATGATCCAGAAGATTCTATGGTACTGAAGTGTCAGTGGCAAATAGAGATTCTATTTGGATCCTTTCAGCTCATATAGAGGAATCAACCCAGCCACTTGGGACTTTGTAGCAAAGCCCTGCCATGTCCTGTGTGTACCTACTCTGTTTTTGAGAAACAGCCTTTGGATTGCTACTGATCTTAGCAGAGAGACTGAAAGCTAAATCATGAGTCACAAAATTGCCAACTGAGCTCAGCTGACCAGTATGAACTGGATGGTGTCTGACTCATAAAACCATAAATTTGGACATGCACAGAAGCACCCTATTTTCTTTTTTTTTAAAGATTTTATTTATTTATTTTTAGAGAGGGAAGGGAAGGAGAGAGAGAGAAACATCAATGTGCGGTTGCTGCGGGTCATGGCCTGCAAGCTAAGTATGTACCCTGACTGGGAATCAAACTTGCTACACTTTGGTTCTCAGCCTGCGCTAAGCACCTTATTTTCAAATGAAAGTGGTATATAAGAAATCAGACTTAAACAGACCCTGGATGTACATTAAGATACATGAGGAAGTATCATAAGTAGCTGTGGCCCCTATACCTGGTATAGTATCTTCTCTCCCATCCCAGACCTATGAATTCATGGGGAGTTTTTTTATGAACAGCTGAATAAGAAAGAAGAAACTTTGGGCTTGGGTTACAGATAGTTCCACCTGTTATGCAGCACCAACCAAAAATTGCTGACAGTATTACTACCCCTCTTTCTGGAACATCCCTACAGGACAGCAATGGACCAAAATCTACTGACTGGGCACAACTTTCAGCAGCACAGCTGGTTTTTTATCATGCCCAGAAGGGGAAACAAGTAGGGGTATTAGTTATACTGATTCATCATTGTGCCCAAAGGTTTGGTCAGAAGTTCAAAGGTTTGGTTGGAGGTTTGGTCTTAGAAGCAGTATGAGTGATAAAGTGCTGGCAAGGCTTTTTGTGACAGAGGTATTTTGATATATATATCTCTGAATGGGAAAAAACATAAAGATATCTGTATCCCTGTGAATAACAAGCAGGGGGTGACCTCAGCAGAGTAGTATATTAATAATCAAGTGGATAGGATGTTCTCTAAAATTCAGGCAGCCTTCTCCTGCAGGAGAAGATCATTTCTATCATTTTCAAATGGATTCATGAAGAAAGTGGCCATAATAGCAGTAATGGAGGTTATGCGTGGATTCAGTAACATAGATTACTGATCATCATCAAAGGTGACCTGGCTATAGTTACTGCTGGGTACCTGACCTTCCAGTAACAGAAACCTACACAGGGCCCCTGATATGGTGCCATTGCCCAGGGTGACTATCATCTGAAAATACACAAAAATTCTAAACATAGGTTTGCTTTACTGACTATAACAGCAATACTTCTACCAAAATTTCTATTAGGGGACTTAAAGGACACTTTATGCACCACATGGCATTCCACACAGCACTACTGACAATCAAGAAACTTACCTTACAGCAAATAAAATGCAGCACTAGGCACATGCTCATGGAATTCATGAGCCATACCATGTTAGCTCTTCTCCGAAAGCAGCTTGTTTGAGAATACCATGGAAGACAATTTTGCAGATTTTGTTACAGTGCCAGCTAGGCAGCAGTGCCTTGTAGGTCTTAGTCAATGACATCCAGAAAGCTGTACACACTTAAAATAATTGTTAATAGATGACAGTCTCTCCCATAGTCAGGACTCATGGGTTTAGTAGGTAAGGAGTGGGAGTGAGAGTGGCAACACCATTTCCCTTAGTGACCTATTTTTTCCTTCCTGTCCCCATGACCTTATTAGCTGCTGATTTGGAGATGTCCATTCCAAAAGGAGGAATTCTGCCACCAGGAAACACAACAACGATGCCAATGAACTGGAAGTTAAGACTTCTGCTTGACCTCTTTGGTTCCTCAAGTCTCTATCAACAAACAATTCAAGGAGTTGCTATTTTGAATTGTGTAATTGATCATTATAACTAAGTGGAATTTGGGTTACTACTATACAATTAAGGTAAAAACAGGAAGATTCATTAGGTTATCTTCTATAGTGTTGTCATGTACTGTAATTAAGTGGAAAACTACAATGACCTAAGTTAGACAGGAATGTTGATGGCCAACTCTTACCAGAAAAGTTTGGGTTGCACCACCAAACACAGAACCACAACCAGCTAAAGGCTTCCTGAGGACAATGAAGACATGGAATGGGGGAAAAAAGACTAATTTTCAGGAGCATTTCCAAGTTATTTGTGATATATACACCTTTCTCTGTATATATTCATGTAGATATGGATAAAGATATAGATGTATCTCTGTATTTATACATATGTTTTGTGTCATCTAATATAAGATGCATTAACTATAGATAATTTTACATTATTATATTTAAGTTAGAGGATATCAAAGAGAAAATTAAATATCACCCAAGTTATTTGTGTTGCTTCTGGATGGAGGTTTTGTGCATTTTGGTTGAGTGCAGGATAGCTGTATCATGTTATGTAGAAGTATGACGTAATTTTGTATTTCCAATTAAATTACTCTTAATTTGTGTAATTAGTTTCCAATGCATAGATACATAACTCATACTTTTCATACATATCACTCATCTAAAAGCTATTTTTATTAAATTGTTTTTATGGTGTATTTTTCTTAAATAAATAAATCCTAGTTATTTAAGATTTTATGTGTAATTTATTAAAAATCATTATATTTCAAATTTTTGCTCTTTAATAGTTATTTTTGATAGGTTTCATTCATAGTGCTTTGTTCATTTATTCTTGTAAGTGATTTGATTCTCCTTATATTAAAAATATTTTTGTAAAGGTATATTTTTAAGACATACATTATAAATGGTTTTTTTTTGTTTCTGCTATATAGCCCAAGACACCAGTTTTAGGGTACTTTTAGGTTTTAGGGTACCTTTATATCAATGCTGGAAGTTTTTTTATTCTATCCTTGTGGAGTATCCTTGTGGAGTATACTTACCATTTGGATGGCAAATATTTATGAGACCTGACTTGTTTACATCACTGCAGTTTGCCTCCATACTGTGCTTTGAGCCAAGACAACTTTCTTGAAGACCACTGAGTACTTGTGCCTGTTCAGCCTGAACCTGACAGTGCGGTCCTCTGCAAGGCACCTCAGTCTGTGAAGGCCTTCTAATGAATTTCACATTTTCTGTTGCCTGGGTGTTGACTTTGCCACCCTGACCTGGAAAACATCACAAGCTAAGTTCTCATCCTCCAACATAAACAAGTGCTCTCAGAACAAAAGCTGCTTCAGGACTTACCCTATTATTTCTCAATTTAACATATCTTGTGAAAAGAAATTTAAAAAAAAATATTTGACACTTTATCAGAACACAGCTTTTGGAAATATTTTATGAGTCAGACAGCAGAAGTGGCTACAACTCATTTTGGTTTTATGTTTTATGATAGGTCTAGTCACTACTCTATTTCCAACTGGCTTCCTGAAATTTTTGTCTTTGATGATTTACCCTCTAATCTTTGATTTTGTGTCTATATTAATCCCTTTAATGTTGATGTAAGTCAGTCTATCTTCTATTTAGAGTTTTATTTTTTAAATGTTTCTCAATGTGACTCTGGAATCCTCATCAATTAGATCTGGCAGCATTAAGGTATAAATCACTCACTAAGTCCTTCCATCTTCCTAAATTTTTGTTACATAGTCTGTGAGTGGAATGCACTGAAGCATGTGTGTGTTGGTGTGTGTGGCATCTCTTTTATTATATGAATAATAAAGATTACACATAATCAATTCACATAAACATCTATGTGAATTGACCAGGTGTGAAGTTATTCTAGGGCTAAAACATTCTCCCAACTAATCTTCTCATGTTTTCTTCCTGCTTTATTATCCACTCAATGTTTGAAGATTATGTGTATATTTAAGAATAGTTTGTGAAACCTCAGAGGATTAAAGAAACTTACAAAATTAGATGTAATTTATCACGAAGATCTAGACATCTACTCTGAGATTTGAGACTTGTGTTATCATCTATCAAGTCTTTTTTTAATGTCAGGAATGAATTCATACAAATAATCTATAATTATGACAGGTGGAAGATATTACCTTTTTTTTGAAATAGTAACAACCTTACTGTTCTATTTAAGCCACTTCTTTCACTTTCTGAGATGCTTTCCTTCATCTCTGAAACTTGGCTCTGTTACTCGCTAGTTTCTGTGTGTGTGACTTGAATTCTGTATCCTGAACCATATAAATATTTAATTCTACTTATTTTCTCTTTATGGTTTTAAGCTGTCATCATGATTCTGGGAGATTTTATATATCTTAGAATTTCATTGGTTTAAAAATGTAGACATAGCTTACCCACATATTGATTGTGTATAAATAAATGGATGTGACTTTGCTGCCTCATCTGTTACATTTATAATTTTAGCCTGATTTTTTTTCTTTATGTCAGGATATTAATGCACTAATGGTCTGAGTTTCTACATTGAATTCTTTGGTTCTAGCACAGGGCATAGCTGACCCTGTCCTAAATTACTACATGATCTGATGATGGATTTTTCTAGTAACTACATTCTATCTAAGTGAAACAAAATATTTTCAACTAGGAAATTGCCCTACTCATTTTTTACACCATACAGAAATTGTGATAGTAGAGCAGTTTTCATGGGACAAAGCACATGAACCCAACACCAGCATCAAATTATGTTTCTTAACTAAAAGTTATCTTGAAATGTATCTTCATGTAATATGCAGTGATTTCTGCACAGCGAGAAATTATTAAAATGGTTTTATCAGCAAATTCTTTCTAAAGCTCATGGTAAAAATATAATTTAGAGAGTGTTCCATAAATGTTAGTTAGCTATTACTACTGTGGGGCATGGTAACATCCTATTCTATATAAGATCTTACATTAAATCATACAGAAATTTGTATAGAGATTAATTTTATTAAGCATTTTACCTGCAATGTTTTTCTTAAATTCACATATTAATCCTGTGATGTAGCTTAATTATTCACCTATAAGCAATAAATAAAATACAGTAAGGGAGCTAAGGACAACTGTCATACCTCCTACCTCTGCCTTCACACTTTCCTGTGTATCATGTTGCAGAAAACAATATGATATTCAAGGGATACAATTAAATAAGATAATTCATATCATGCTTTTTCTCTTTTCTGACCCCAATATCAATGTTAGTCTTTAGCTCTGTCTTGTTTACATCAAGTTTTAGGTAATTAATCAATACCATTTTTGAAAAGAACAAAATAATTATACTCTTATGACCCATAATTCTCAGTAATATAGACATTTAACCAGATATTATTTGTTTGTTTAGAACTAGAGGTATCACATGGTCATGTGATAGTCTAATTAATTTCTGAGATTACTTAGGTTTAAAATACAATGATATTGTATAATATGAAAGACCTCCTATTCACCTCAAATCTCTTTAAGTATACCTGTTAACTTAAGGTTTCCATACAGTAAAACTTGAATCTCTGCATCTTTCTTTGCTGTTATATTTTCCCAACAGTTATTCGAAGCCAGGCTTTAATTTCATCAAGAGTACATCTTCCTTCAGAAGAATTGTCTCTAATTTCTCACACTAACAACAAATTGATTTTATGAAAGTACACATTTAATGATAGTGTATTCCTTCTCAACACCCTTTAATGCACAACAACCAATACCCACTGAATATCACTAGTGTTTCTGACATTCAGTTTCAGCTATCTTCTTCAATCTGCACTCCTTTCAGACATGGATTGCTCCTTGTTGCCCATTTAGCATAGAAATGAACTCTCTTCCATTTTTTTCATGCCACCACTTTACAGTGCATTCCTTCTATCTCTTCTTTTGAGCCTCCAGCACCTGTCATCCTCCTCACACTCCTTGCCTGGCTGCTTCAGTTCTATATGCAGATTTCAACTTTCCACCATTTAGCATTTACTTTTACCAACTTTATCAAAACTTGCTTATATAGTTTCCATTGTTCTCAAGCATGCAAAATCCCTTGAGGCACTGTGCCCTGTAGAGAATATTAATAGTATATTAATTAGTATATTAATTTATTGAACATGTAAAAGACTTGACACCATAATTAGAAATGCAGTTTAAAATGCAGAGCAGAGTATGTACACATGTAAATTCTAACCACATCAGTCTCTTTACTTACGGCACGTCACTGGCGTCCTTGGCATGCAGTAAACAGATGCAATGAGGTGAAGGTAATTTGTGCTATCTCCATGAACATATTCTGCACTTGCCCTGATTTTGACTGGGTGACCCTGAATAAAAACTGTATTTTCTAGCTTCTTTTGGCCAAGTACCTAAATTTTGCCAATAGGATTTAAATAGAAGTGGCATATTTTTTAAAATGGAGAACATGACAACTTTTTCTCATTTCTGCTAAGAAGTGAGAGGAATGAAGACTGATCCTAGGAGCTTTCTTAGTTACTTAGGCAAAATTCACTGAGGGCATGCAGCTACATATGCACACACAAGCACACACACAGAAATATGAGTCCCTGAGTCTGCAGAGTGCTCTATTACCACCCTGTCTCCTACCTGACTGCTACAGGAGAAGATATATTGATACATTAACCCATGAAGTCACTGTTAGCTTAGATTGTTTGAGATTTGCATCTGAATGACCTTAATTAATACAGGATTTAGCAAAATAAATGGTAAGAAGTAGATCTTCTGAGCCACTGTATCTTTTTTGATGTTTGTTTATCTCACACTAAATTTAATACTGGAAATAATTACATACTTACCATGTAAATATATTTTTGTCATCTTAGTGGTTAACGAGTTATAATATTGATTCAATTTAGACATATTTTGGGGGAAACGAAGTGACCAACGATTATTTCAAGTTGTTTATTGCCTGTGTTTTTAAAAGAGTGTCATAAGATTGTGCTTGTTAGGCCAACTTTCTATGATGTGTTATTTACTTAAAGTTATCATTAAAAAGTAGGAATTGCAAAGATTAATTGAAATGGAATATTTTTTGCACTTAACCTTACCTAGTATATATAAAATTACAGATGAATAAAACTCTAAACTTGAGGTTACCTTACAACACTTTGGAAAATTTAAAATTGTATAAATGATTTGGAAAGTTAAGATCATGGCTTGTTCATAAAGCCATTGCAAAAATCATCAGCAATTATAATACAGGACTATTTTGTATTAATAAATTGTACATAAATTTTTTACTGCATTAATTGAATCAGTTAACTTCAGTTAGTGCTACTTTTCTTTCTCCTGTTAACTGTATCTTTTGAGGATCCTTGTGCCTTGTTAGTGTATCCCTTAATATGCCATATATTGTTAGTGGCAGACCAGCTGCACTAGTCAAATATAAGCCTGCATCTTATTCTGCACTGATCCCTACTAAGGACAGGTGGATAATTTACATGTAAGTTTCAGGTATAAAATATATTAATAAAATTTAATTTTAAGTAGTATTTTTATTTCACAATGATTATAGATACATAATTATCTCAAAGATAATAGAGAGAGCTCCCACATACTCCACACCCAGTTTCCTCTATCATTAATGTCTCAGATTATTATGATACTGTCATACCAACTAATGAACCAGTATTGACACCTTATTATTTCCTAAAGTCCATACTTTATGCATAATTCTTCAGGCTTTGCCTAATGTCTGGGTAACACCTAGTATCCTGGGATAACGTTCAGTTTAACATATTACATTACTCATATTGTTTCTTTAGGATCCTCTTGGTTGTGACAGTTTTCCAGACTCCTTGTTTTTGATGACCTTGATGACTCTGAGGTATATTGCTCAGGTATTTTGTATGAAGACCCTCAAATAGAATTTGTATGGTATCTTTCTCATTATTAGACTGGGATAATGTGTTTTGGAGATGAAGACCACAGGGATATTGCCATTTTTATCGCATTAAATCAAGAGCACATTCTATCATAATGTGGGTATTAACATTGATCCTTTGACCTGAGGTATTGTATGTCAAGTCTCCACTGTAAAATTACCACCTTTTCCTGTCTTTCCATACTATTCTCTTCAGAAGGAAGTCACTATGTGCAACTCACACTTAAGGAATGAGGGAGGACTCATGCTCTGTCATCTTCAGGAAAGAACATCTACACAAATTATTTTGAATTTTTCTTCATGGATATTTGCCTACTCTCTTCCATTTATTTTCAATTATTGAATTATATTGTTATGGACCCATGGGGGTATTTATCATCTTCATTGAGTTAGAATCCAATACTACTTTATTTATTTTGTTGCTCAAAACATTCTAGCATTGGCCCATTGGAGGTTCTTTTATTTGGTTTCTCTCTTTGCCATATGTTACTATCACTCTGTGTATGTGTTTAATTTTGCTTTCTTTCTAGCACTACAAGTTGGCATAAGCTAATGTTGTATATTTACTGTTCCAGTCCTTGAATCAGCCATTTTTCCACAGAGCCTAAGTTCCTCATTTCAGAATATTGAAAATCAAGATCTGGTTCTCACTTTGGCAACACATACTAAAATTGGAATGATACAAATATTAGTATGGCCTCTGCACAAGGAGGACATGTAAACTCATGATTTATTCCATATTTTTTAAAAGCAAAGAAAAAAAAGAGATGTGAATGTCAGGTGTTCTCATTGCTGCTATGGTGTTGTTATTCTACACCTCTCAGGTAAATCATGATAGAACATAAAATATGTTTGTTAATATTAATTTCTTTAAATAAAAATATTTATATATATTTGCACACTTATTTATCTGTATATATATTAAGCTAAACATGAGGTCATGCTGAAACCTCAACTTGAACACATTATCACATGGCTCATTCTAGCCTCCTCCCCTTGCTTGTTATATATAACATCCCACTTCAAAAGGGGTAACCCTGCTCTCTACCACATTCCATCCATTTCCTTGATTGTTCAATTCCAGCATTCATGTATAATGGTATTAAAATTGTTAATCCACACCCCACAGGGAACAGTTTTATTAACTAGAGTATAGTGCATATGTACAACTTCTTTTGCCATTATTATTATTGACTCCATTTATTTCCAAAGTTACTCAAAATTACCAAAGTCAGCAACTAATACTGAATCTCCTTTAGTGAGGTTGTCTCATTCATATGAAATGCATAGGTTCTTTATTACATTGTGCATTTGCCATGGGAACAGGAAAAGTTGCATAGATAGTCTTTCTGCTGAGATGTTCTATGTGTTTTGACAAATGCTTTATGCTTTGCATTCACCATTACAGATTCGTATAAATAGTTTCACTGCTTTAAGAAACCCCTCCCTGTTTTTCACCCAGTTAATGCCTCCTCTACTATCAAAAACTCATAGCAACAATTGATCTGCTTGCTGTCTTTATAGTTTTTTCTATTCTAGAGTGTCATATAATTGAAATCATAAAGTATACAACCTGTTCAGATTGGTTTCTTTCACTTAATATTTATTTCATATTCATTTATTTCTTTTCTGGGCTTAATAGCTTATTTATTTTTTATTGATGAATAATATTTTATTTTATACGAGTATCATGATTCATTTATCCATTCACCTATTAAAAGGCATATTGATTATTTCTAGTTTTTGACAACTATAAATAAAGCTGTGAAAAACATTTATGTTCAGGTTATTACATGAACAGAACTTTCCTAAAAATTTGGGTAAATAATTGGGACATTGATTGCTCAATCTTTAGTAAGATCATATAAATTTTGTAAAATATTGCAAAACTATCTTCTGCCTTCCATTGTGGATATAGAATTTTGCATTCCTACCAGAAAAGAGAATTCCTGCTGTTTACTTGCTTGCAGGCATTTACTATTTTGTATTGTTAGATATCTTGATCTCAGCCATTTTAATAGGTGTGTAGTTGTATCTCATTTTTGTTAACTTTGCCATTTCCTAATGTTGAACATCTTTTCATAATTGGAATATTATTGGAACAAATTAAAACATATTTCCTATTTGTATTTCTTATTGCAGTGGTACACATTGATATTATATATTTATTTTAATATTGGGTTCTGTTTATTATTGCTGAGTTATGACTTATTTGTACATTTTGCAAACAAGTCTATTATCATGTACTTTTTCCAGTCTGTGACTTTTATTTCCACTTCCTCAAGAGTCTTTTGCAGACGAGAAAATTTTAATTCAAAGAAGTCCAGCTTACCATTGTTTTCTTTTATGAGGTGTGCTATGAGACAAACATTGACATTTTAAAAAACTTATCAACAAACTCAAAGTCTTGTATATTTTCTATTTTTCAAGAAGTTTTATGGTTGTGCATTTAAGATTATGCTCCATTTTCAGTTAACTTTTATGTAAGATATAAGGTCTATGTCAAAAATTTAAATAAGGCCTGTACTTGAAAAATAATAGAACAGTGAAGAAAGGAATTGAGGAAGATACAAATAAATGGAAGCGTATACTGTGTTCATGGATTGAAAGAATTAATATCATTAAAATGTTCATGCTACCCAAAGCAATCTGTAGATTCAGCACAATTCTTATTAAAATACTGATGGCATATTTAAGAAGTCCTGAACAAATATTCCATATATTTATATGGAACCAAAAAGACCCCCAATAGCCTCAGCAATCCAAAGAGAAAAGAACAAAGTTAGAGGGCTCAAAATACCTGTTATTAAACTATAGTACAAGTCCACTGAAATCAAAACACCCTGACATTGCCATAAGAAGAACCACATAGATAAATGGAACTGAATAGAGAGCCCAGAAATAAATCCATGTCTCTATGGTCAATTAATATTACACAAAGAGGCACAAGTGTAACATGAGGCAAAAATAGACTCTCCAAGAAATGGTGTTGGGAGAACTGGACGGTCACATGCAAAAAAATGAAAATAGACCACCAAATTACACCATACACCAGAATAAACTCAAAATGGATAAAAGACTTAAATACAAGTAGTGACACCATAAAAGTCCTAGAGGAAAACATAGGCAGCAAAATTTCAGCTCTTCGATGTAGCAGTATTTTGGCTGATATCTCTCCTAGGACAAGGAAATAAAGGAAAAATAAATGAATGAGACTATATTAAATAATAAAAAAAATTCTGCATGGCTAAAAGAACTATCATCAAAATGAAAAGGGAACTAGCTGTAAAGGAGAACATATTGATATGTTCACCAATGATATATCAGACAAGGATTTGATCTCCAAAATGTATAAAAAACTCATGTAACTCAATATCAGGGAGACAAACAATCCAATTAAAAAATGGGCAAAGGACCTGAATAGAAACTTCTCCAGGGAGGACATACAGATGACCCATAAACATATGAAAAAATACTCAACATCACCAGTCATTAGAGAGGTGAAAATCAAAACCACAATGAGATAATATCACCTCTTACCTGTCAAAATGCCTATCATTATAAATCAGCAAACAATAAATGCTGGTGAGGTTGTAGAGAAAAGGGAACCCTAATGCACTTTTGGTGGGAATACAGACTGGTGAAGCCACTGTAGAAAACAGTATAAAATCTCTTCAAAAAATTAAAAATGGAACTTCATTTTGAACCAGTGATTCTACTGCTGGGAATTATGCCCTAAGAATCCTGAAATACCAATTCAAAAGAACCTATGCACCCCAATGTTCATAGCAGCACTATTTACAATAGCCAGGCGTTGAAAACAGCCTAAGTGCTGATCAGTAGATGAGTGGATTAAAAAACTGTGGTACATTTACACAATGGAATACTATGCAGTAGAAAGAAAGATGGAATTCCTACCTTTTGTGACAGCATGTTTAGAACCGGAGACTATTGTGCTAAGTAAAACGAGCCAGGTGGTGAAAGACAAATATCATGTGATCTAACTTATAAGAGGGATCTAGTGAGCAAAATAATCTAATGAGGGAAATAGAACCAGAGGCATCAAAATGTGGAACAGATTGACAGGTGCCAGAGCCAAAAGGGGAAAGGGAAAATGATGGAAAGAGAGGGAAGGGATTAATCAAAGAACATGCATAAATGACCCATGGACATGAACAATAGTATGGGATTGACTGTGGGAGGGGAGGGTGGGCTGGGTGGAGGAGGGCACAGGGGAATAATTGGGGCAACTGTAAGAGAATAAACAATAATAAAAATTAATTGATTGTTTATTTTTGCACTTGAGTGTTCAGTTATTCCCAAACTGTTTCTTGAAAATACAATCCTTTCTTCGTTAAATTGTCTTTGCGCTTTTGTCAGAAATATGCGTTCTACATTTGCATGAGTCTTTTTCTTGGCTCTGTAGTTTGTTTCATTGATTTATTTATCATTTCACAAATACCATGCTTCTTCAGTATTCTGCATTTATAGTGTGTCTTCACATTGAGTTGTGTGAGTCTTCCACTTTGTTCTATTTTTTGTGTTGACTATTCTAGGTTTTCTGCCTTTCAATTTAAATTTTGTAAAAACTAGCTCGTATCTACAATATAGCTTATTTAGATTTAGGTTGAGACTGTTTTGAATATTTAGGTCAAATTGGGAAGAACTGACATCTTAAATGTATTGAATCTTCTAAACCATGAACACAGAATATCCTTCCACTAATATAGATAATCTTTGATTTCTTTGATCAGAGTTTTTTAATTTTATGCATAAAGATCCTATACATATTTTGTTAGATATAAACTTAGATATATCATTGCTTGGTGCTATTGTAAATGTTACTATTTTTCTTTTCTATTTCAAATGCCAGTTGTTAATTGTTGGTATTTAAGAAATACACTGACTTGTATAGTAGCTTGTATCTTGCAACTTTGCTATACACACTTTTTTTTCTATACACAGGTTTTTTGTGAATTCTAGACTTTTCCACAGACAAAATTTCATCTGCAAATAGGTTTATTTAATTCTTTACATTCTGTATACCTTTTCTTTCTGCTTGTTTTAATGTCCTATCTGGGGTTTTCAGTAGGATGTTTAGTAGAATGGTGATGGAGAACTTACTTGTCTTGTATTCAATTTCATGTGCAAAACTGTCTAGTTTCTGCCATTAAATATAATTGTCACAGTAGAGGAATTCAAAGATGCTTCTTAACAAATTCAAATATTAATAGTTTCACTCTATTTCTAGTGCTCTGAGAATTACTATCATTAACAGGTGCTGGATTTTTCAAAAGATTTTTTTCATTATCTCAGTTGCTAAAAATCATATAATCTGTTTTCTTTATATTGGATTCAGTTGACTTTTTTAACCATTTTTTCATTTCTTAAATCCCATTGCTTGTGGTGGTTCATAATTGTTGTTTTACATTGCTGGATTCAATTTACTAATACATTTTTGAGGATTTTTACCTCTCTAATTATGGGACATATTCATCTACATATGTTTTTATAATATTTTATCTAATTTTGCATTAGGGTAATTCTAACTTCATATGATGAATTAAGAAATATTCTGTTTTTGTTTTTGTTTTGTTTTTTTCCTGGAGAAGACTGTAAGGGAATTGAGTTCCATTCCCTACTCAAATATTTGGTATAAGTCACAGGTGAAACTAACTGGTCTTTTCAATTTCATTTTTATTATTTATTCAAATTCTTTAAGAGATGTAGGGCAATCCTGTCTATTTATCCCTGTGTAAAATTTGGTAGCTGTTTCTTCAGGGAATTGGTCCAGCTCATCTAAACTATAGAGTTGTTCATACTATTTCTTTAGTATCTTTTAATAAACATGGGATCAGTACAGATAGCCCTCTTTCATGTATGGTATTGATCATTTGTGCACCTTTTTCCTTGGTTAAACTAATATGATATAAAGCATAAGGTACAAATTATGTGTTTCTGATATCTGCTAAAATGACTCAAAAGACTGAACCACAAGTTCCCCTCCCCGCTTAGCTGGTATGAGTAAGGTCACTTCCAAACCTACCTTATTATCAAATAGACCAGGTGCACTTATGCTCATTCCTAAAGAGCAGATGTCAGTTTTCTCCCAACCTATGGAATTATTCAAATAAGCCAATTATACCATCCCCTGGGAACCAGGGACTCTCACACACTCTCGATACTTTAAAACCTGCCTGTTACACCCCACAATTGTTCACTCTGTTCTCAAGGGCAACACCTGTGTGGCTCTGCATGTCATGTGGTATCTTCCCACATGGGTTATGAATATATGTGACTAGTAACCTGCTGTTGATCTCATCTGCCAGTGTCAGGTGTCAAGTGTTCATCCATGCCGTTAACTCTAGGATGGGAATACTTGTCTCACCAACAGAGTAAACAGAAGGTCATTGAAACAGCTGGCTAGAAGGTTATGAATTTTAATGTTTTTTTTCAAAAACATATTTTATAAAATTTTTTGTCTTCTTTATTTTCAATTTCATATTTTCTTCTCTAATGTTTATTATTCATCTCTATCCAGATTCCTTTAGACCCTTCTTTTTGTTTGTTTGCTTGCTTTTTATTGTTGTGCAAGTACAGTTGTACTCCTTTTTTCCCCATTAATCTTCCCCACCCCACCTTCCACCACCTTCCACATTTAATCTGCCCTCATTATCTTTGTCCATGTGTCCTTTATACATGTTCCTTGATGACCTTTTTTTTTCTCTTATTACCTACCCCTCTCTGGTTACTGTCAGTTTGTTCTTCATTTCCATGTCACTGGTTATATTTTGCTCACTTGCTTGTTTTTCTGAGTAGGTTCAACTTATAGGTGAGATCATTGTCTTTCACCGCTTGGCATATTTCACTTAGCATAATGCTCTGCAGTTCCATCTATGCTGTCATGAAGGGTAGGAGCTCTTTCTTTCCTACTGCTCCATAGTATTCCATTGTGTAAATGTAACACAGTTTTTTGATGCACTCATTTTCTCATAGGCACGTAGACTGTTTCCCTAGCTTAGCTATTGTAAATAATGCTGCTGTGAACATTAGGGCATATAGGTTTTTTTGAATAATGTGAAAGCTTAAGGTATTGATTTTCCCTCTTAATATATGTATTTAATTGTATACATTCTCTTGTACTCACTATTTTTACTGCACCCTACAAATATTGATGTTGTATTATCACTTTTAATTGCTCAAAGTATAGTTTAATTTCTCTTGAGAAAATTGTTAGATGTGCATTTAAAAATATCTTGTTTAATTTCAAAATATTTGGGGTTTTTCCAGTTATGTTTTTGTTAATAATGTAGATTTTAATTCCATTGTGGTCTGAAAATATACATGTATATTTTCTATTCTTTTGAATATTTTGAGGTATAATTTGTTGCCCAGAATTTGATCTATGTTGGTGAATGTTGCATCCATACTTGATAAGAAAGTAGGTTTTGCTGTTGTTGCATAAAATATTCCACAAATATCAATTAGATGGAATTAATAGATAATGCTATTTAGGTAAACTACATCCATTTTAATTGTCTGCCCCCTTGATTTATTCATTAATGACCGGGGTGGTGTTGAAGTCACTAACTGTAATAATGAATTGCTTATTATGTTTTTTAGTTACATTGTTTTTATAATATTTTGACTTTCCATAGTTCACTTTATATACTTGTAAGATTATTGCATATTTTAGAAAAATTGACTCTTTTATGATTATGTAGTATATTTATTTTAACAATTTTCCTTTTTCAGAATCCTGCTTTCTCTGAAATTAATATGTAAGCTTTCTTTTGATTAATGTGAACATGGCATATCTTTCTTCAGATCTGCAACCCAGGCATATGCCCTGACCAGGAATTGAACCTGAGACCTTTGGGTTTCCAGGACAATGAGGAATCAACTGAGCTACATTGTCCAGGGTCATTTCTGCCCTTTAATTGTTTTATTTTAGAACATTTACATTTAAAGTGATTACTGATATATTTGGATTAATATCGACTTTGTGACTTTTTTATTTTAAAAATCCTGTCAAAGGATTTTTTGCCTTCTCTAATGCTCATTAAGCATCTACTATGATCCTGTTTTATGCCATCTGTTAATATATAATTATAACATTTCAAAAAGAGCACTTTCCTTAGAGTTTGCAATATACATTTTAAGTAATCTAATTAAATTTTGACATAAGATTTTTCTTTATGTGTCGTGTAGGTACAATATATAAAAATTTGTTCCAAATTCACCTTTCCTTTCTTGTGAAAATATGTCACTTCACTTATCCATATGCTATTATCACTCAAAACATAACTAATATTTATATTTTTCACATTTATCTTTTAGCTCAATTAAGAATAGAAAAAATAATTTTTTGCCCTTATTTATATCTTCTTTAATATTCTTTCACTATATATAATCAATATTCTGACATGTAATTTCCTTCTAAATAAAAAAAAAGTTTGCAAAGATTTGCTGGATAATAAAGTCCCTAGATTTTTTCTGAAAAAATATTTCTCCTTTGAAGAAAAATTTTATTGTTTATACAATTCTAGACCGAGAGTTTTTAGAACTAATTTTAGAGACTTAATTATATGTCAATGGTTTCCTTTCTTATGTCAATGGTTTCCAACAAAAATTCTCCTAATTCTTATTGTTTCTCTGTAAATAATGATTTGTCTTCTTATGGATTCTTACAAAATGTTCTTGTCTTTGAAATTTTGGAGTTTGAATATGATATTCCTAAACATGGATTTTTAGGCTATTTATTCTCCTTGATATTTTCTGAGCTTCATAGATGTCTGGTTTGTGTTCTGTTAATAAATTTTAAAATTTTTTGATCATTATTCCTCCATATAGTTTTTCTTTGTTATTATCTCTTTCTTTTTCATCTGTTATTCCAATTACATAATATGAAAATTTCCTGTTATTTTATTTTTTGATGTTCTGTTCTGTGTTTTCCACCTTTTTTCTCTTTCAGAGGTTTGTATTGACCTTTCCTCAACTCTCTGATTATTTTTGGAGGTTTGTATTTGTCTACCTTCAAGCTCACTGGTTCTTTCTTTGGTTGTATTGGTTTTACTGTGCAACCCATCAAAGGGATTCTTCATTTGTATTACAGTATTTTTTTTTATTTCTAGCATTTCCTTTTGATGCTTTCATAGAATTTGAATTGTTCTCCTTATGTTACCTATTTGTGCATATTGTCTGCCTTGTCTATCAGAGTCCTAAACATGTGTATCATTATTTTTAAATTTCCTTGTCCAGTAATTTCATCATCTGTGTCATATCTGTGTTGGCACTGATGCTTGTTTTGCCTTCTCAGACTGTTTTATTTCTGACTTTGATGTGGTCTGTAATTTTTTGCTGTTGTTAAAAGCCAGACATATTGTATCAAGTAATAAAATCTGTTATTTTGGCTAGTACTTTCACTTTGTTTCATATATGTAGTAGCTATAGTTGTCAGAAGATACAAAATTCTCTAGTGCCCTTGTTTTTGTCTTCTCTCTTGTATTGAATTTCCTAAATACTCTCAGACAGAGTCTGTGTCTTGCTATCATTTTGTCTGTAATTCACTTTTATACACTGGATTGTGCTGGTAAGGTATGATGAAGGAGGACCATTCTATGATATGTTCTAATTAAATACCAAGGCTGTTAGTGGGCATATGTCTCTAAATAACCTCTACAATTATTCCTTATTTTATAAGTTCCTTACTCCCCATCAATAGGACAGAAAGTGTAGAAGTTGATGGAGTGTGAGGAATGCCCTTCCCAATCTTTTAAACAGTTTATCTCGGAGAGTAAAACTTTGTGATGAAAATACTCTGGTTTCTTCCCCTTTGTTGACCAAGAGAAGATTTACCTGTCAAGAAGGACTCCTTGTAGGTGAGTGAGCCTCAAATCATTGCCAAGTCTAGCAACTATCTATAATGGAGGCCTCTCACATACACTGCATTTCAGGGAAAGGACTTCTGTGTCCTACACTTTACTCCTGCCTTCTGAGCCAAACCTAAAGAATGAAATCCTCATATTCCCTTTCATCTAATGAGTTGAGACCTACCCTGTCCAATTGCAACTGCACAAGTATATCATCATTTATATTTTTATTGACCCATCACAGCAGCCCAATAATGACGAATCAAAACATAAGATTCCTACCAATAAGGACAGTGCTATTTGGAACAACCTGACTGTACAAATTTTGATTCTTCATTTGCATAAAAATGAACAAACCAAGGACCAAGGTAGGAACTTTCTCTGTAAAATGCAGCTTCTCCTTTCTAATGATGATGTGCTGGTTTGGCTTCTACCAGAAGCTGTATTTTTCTGGCTTGCAAGCTGTTCACTTGAATACAGTTTTTCCTTGTCAATGCCAGATTAGGAACTTTTGTTGACATTATATTGGTGGCAGCAAATTTTTGTCAAAATCTTTTAGTGTCATAGGAGACTTTTTCTTGGCTTTTCACCATTAAATCCTGGTTGGGTTTTAGAAGTAAGACCCTTTAAAGTGTGAAAGCTTTCCTAAAAAACTCAGCTCCCAGGAGCTTCTCACTCTCACCCTAGTCTCTAATTTCTCCATCAATTCTTCTAAATTGACATATATGCATCTACCAGTTGATGGTTCCAGTAGCTTCTGTTTTAAGTAAGCAGATTTTATGTATGACTTTGAGAATCCACCTATCTATACAGATTTTGGCATGGTGATTTGCCCTGCAAACCCAGTTATATGATGAGTTCCTGAACATTATTTAGTTTTAATTTGTCTGGGTATTTCTTGTTACAAGGACACAGATGATGACTTCCATGCTCTTTACCTGGCAAAGCTAAAGCTGGATATCAATATTAACTTCCGGATAAGAAGTTGGTTATGATAAAATTACACCTAGGTTGGATATTCCATTCCACCAATTGCCCATAGCTTGGGGGAGTTCTTCACTTGAATTATATTTTAATATCATTGAGCTTCATTACAATCCAGTAGCCTAGACATCGCTCTGCATAATTAAAATATATCTACAGTAATAATATTACAAAGTTTCATTTGCACTTCAGTTAACATTTTGCATTTTGCTATTAGATCTTTCATTGCAAATAGAATGTCAAAATAAACGAAATAGCACTTCTATATTTAGCAACATCTACTTTGAATTTTACCCTTTCCTGGTGAAAAAATATGAGCAATTATCATCACTACTGATGATAACTGAAAAGAATGGAGCAATATAGAAATGCCCTCAATAACTTATACCTATCCCTTGCCAAAAATCCCTGCTTTCATTTGCCTCAATTATAGAGTCAATGTTTTACAACTGATTGAAGCTTGAAACTACAGATTTTGTCCCAGTATAGTAAGCCTTGTAAGCCTTTTAAGGGCTGTTATCTGAGAAATCAAATAGCCATAGTAATAAACATTCTCAAGCGAATTAGAATAAAAATAGATCTATTTTGTGATTTTTGTCTCAGGAAGCTTTATTTAGGATATATAATGAGAGACAGTAATATATTTTTATAAGAATTAAATGATGTAATATCTGCAAAAGGCTTAAGACAGTGCCTATAATATAGGTTATGTAAGTGTTAGCACTTTTGATATTGTTTTATCTTGCTTTATTATTAAGGAATTATTAATTATTCACATTAACTAATGCTCAATGTATTTTTTCTGGTGGAATACTTGCTATTACTAGAGCAAGTATTAAAAAGCAAGACTACAATTGGCCTTCTCTATCCACAAATTATACATCACTGAATTCAACCAACTGCTGATTGAAAACATATGAAAAAATTACATTCTTGCTGACATATACTATGTAGCTAGGCCTACTATGATTGTATCTGTACCAAATGTGCACAATTTCTTTTCTTGTCATTCTTTCCTAAATGATATAAGAAATATATATATGTGTATATATCATATATATACATATATACATACATATGTGTATACATAACATTTATATTGCATTATATATTTTCATTTTTAATTTTCTGAGGAAATTCCAAACTTTTTTACACAGTGGCTGCACCGGTCTGCATTCCCACCAACAGTGCCCTAGGGTTCCCTTTTCTCCACATCTTCTCCAATACTTGTTGTTTGTTGATTTGTTTATGATGGCCATTCTGACCAGTGTGAAGTGGTATCTCATTGTGGTTTCAATTTGCATCTCTCTGATGGCTAGTGATACTAATCATCTTTTCATATGTTTCTGCACCCTCTTTATGTTCTCATTGGAGAAGTGTCTGTTCAGGTCTTTTGCTCATTTTTTAATTGGATTGTTTATATACTTTGGAGATCAAACCCTTGTCTGAGGTATCACTGTCAAATATGTTTTCCCATACAGCTGGTTCCCTTTTCATTTTAATGATGTTTTCTTTAGCCATTCAGAATCAGTAAATGAGTGGATCAAAAAACTATGGTGTGTTTACACAATGTAATACTATGATACAGAAAGAAAGAAGGAACTCCTACCCTTTGCAACAAATGGGTGGAACTGGAGAATGTTATGCTAAGTGAAATAAGCCAGGCAGTGCAAGACAAATACCATATGATCTCACCTTTAAGTGGAACATAAATGAGAAAACAAACAAGCAAGCAGAATATATTGCATTAGGTATTATAAGTAATCAAGACATGATTTAAAATACATGGATGATGTGCAGAGGTTATATGCAACTACACCATTGTATATAAATGCTTGAACATCTGTGAATTTAGGTATTCATGAGAGATCCTAGAACCAATCCCCATGAATACTGAGGAACAACTGAATTACTGAAATAGAGTAGCAAAATGTGAATGGATATATAGCAAGAAGGTCTGCTAGATCATAAAATAGTTCTATTTTAATTTTTTAAGGAAACTCTATACTGTTTTTCATAATGATTGAACCAATTTACATTCTGTTTCCACTATTAATGTACAAGGGTTTCCTCTTCTCTACAATCTCACCAACAGTTGTTATTTTTTGATGATAACCAAATAATCTCTTCATGTTCTTTTCTTTCCACCATGTTCACTAAGCACCAACATCCAGAATATAAAGGTTGGTGAGTAGCAAAATTTTATGAAAATATATCTTGACTATTTATGAATTCTATTAGGAATGACTACAAAAGTATTAAATCAGTGAGGAATAGGGAAGTTTTAAATTTACTTGAAGACCAGTTTAAAAAGTAGAAATAACATAAAATTTCATAATTTTAGCCTTGCTCGGTGATTCTAAGATAAATAGCAGTTAGTTTCTACTAGCATCCATTTGATTTAGTAATTAGTCTATTCATTTAAGTAATTTCCAACAAAACAAATTTCACAACTTCAAACTACTTTTCCAGGCACCACTGAGATATGACTATTATTAAATACAACTGTCCCTAAATACTGGTAGAACAAACCCAGGGATTTAGGAAAGGAGGTTTCCTTATTTCTTCCTGGCTACTTAAACTTGTGTTACTGAACCTCTGACATCTCATGAACTCTGTCTCACCTATGAATTCTCAAAACAAATTATCTGTATCTGGACACTTATAGAAAGCTTCTACTGGGAAAAAAACTCAATGTTGTATGCATGTATATTTTAGTAAAACTTTAGTCTTACACATTGTAGAGTAGATAACAGGATAGTAACTGCACAAGCAATTGGCAGAAGGGAAAAAGAATAGCTATAATATTGAAATGAATCTTTACCTTTCCTATCCTAACTGGAATCTTGAAAGGATCTTTTCAAAGACAAGCATTACATACAGAGAGGTAGCTTACTCCATGGAATCTTGCAATACTTGGTAGTCTTGTTGCTATTTTCTAAAATTATTCAAGCAAACATTTCAATTTAGAAGATATTTGTAGTAATGTTTCAACTAAATTGTTTGTTTTAATTATCTGATGCTTTTATAAGCCTCATAATAAAGAAACAGTACAAAACAAATCAAATGCATTATCTTACACAAGCTATTTTATTCTGATTGTAAAAAACAAGAATACCACATTATCATAAATTAAACATAACATTATTAGTGTCATGTTTTATTTTGTTTTGCCTCTCTGAGAATAATATTATGCTTCTGTCATAACATCTGACATCACAAGTACTGGAAGTGACACACTATGCAGTTACCCCAAAGGTATTTATGTTTTCTGTATCAGAGCACTTAGACATTATTGCTGTAATAAATATACAAATTGCCAAAATACCAGGATCATTGCTACCTCAGCTAATGTCAATGGAGAAATGAATACATTTTTGTACATTAATATTTTGGTTTAATACTCACCTATAATTTTACAATTTTAATTGTACATAAGCTTCTGCAATGAGTCATATATCCTCAGAGTTGGATTAAAAGTGAACAGTTCTACTAACTTCAAATCTGGAATTAATTTATTTTTTATGTTATTTCTATGCTGTGCCATATGCACTGCTGATTTCAGTTATCTATTTTAGGACAAACATTGTTGACTAATTATAGAAGAAAGCAGACCTAGAGCCCTTAAAATGGAATAATGATACTTCCAGGTGCCTAGCCAGGGCTGTAGCTCTGTTTGTGTTGGTCTCTCATTTCTGACCTTTGGACAGCTTTTCCTCATGGTTACAAAGATGACAAATAGAAGTTGTGAAAATTTGTTACCATGTTCATGTGTAGTAGGGGAAGAGACAAAGAAGGCATCTCCACTAACTAAGAAATAAAATCTATTTTAATCAGCACAGCTGAGCCAATTTAGATAACTCATGTATCCGAAAACTAATTACTCTATCCAAGGGTAATACTGTTAGCTGATTCTGGGCTCTGACATCTATTTGAGACAAAATGAATGATTTTGTCACGATTACTTTAGAAGTTTGAACTAATACCTTTTCCAAGAACTAGGAATGGGTCAATTTCCACTGAATTCCATGTGTTCTGTCGGGGTAGAACTGATACCTGAACTACGTTGGTGTCATGACAGGAAGTCTGAATGGGGAACTTAATGAGGGTTAAATAGTTTACAATATCCACTGTATCATCTATATTCAAAATTTCCACATTTTTGTATCTAGCCCAGGACTGCCTTCAAAGTTCTCAACCAATATATTTAATTGCTATTTTACATTTTCAATTGAGTGAAATAATAATAATATTTTAATATATAAGAATTGTTAGGTATTTTGTATAGATCCATTACATTTATTATATGTTTACCCTCCCCTTTCACTAAAAAACTAGTTATCTTCATGTATCATTGCTGATTGTCAGGATATTATTACAATTTTTTGAGACTATCATAAGTTCTTAAGAAAATAGAAGGCTTGAAGAGGTGCCACTGGTAAAAGTACTATAGAAATTAGGGTGGTAAGGTAAATATATTCCTCTCCAGAAGACACTTTATCCCAGACTGGATAGAGTAATAAGAAAAGATGTGTGGGTTTTAGAGGATGCCATCATGCATCTTAGAGTATTAAACTTTAGCAGATGCATACAACATCTGTGTACATCTCTAATGTGACATATAAGAAATAGAGGTCACTGAAATAAAGTAATGGAGGAAAAGAATGGTGTCCACTTATCAGTAACTTTTGTGAGCTATTGACAAGACTGTTTCCCCAATGCCCCATATCTATGCCAGACTGCACAGCACTGCACACTCTGAGAAGAAGGGATCCAGAGTGAACAATAGGTTCAAAACAGAAGTGCTTAGAAATGTGCTGAAATTTTTAAAACCAATATATTCACAGAAAATAATAAGAATGATATTTTATATGACTAATTTTTTTACATCAACTAAAGAAGGGTTGCATTTATTTACATATTTTTACATTTTTATTTTTGTTTCATAAACTACTTTATTGTTGTTCAATTACAGTTGTCTGCATTTTCTCCCCACTTCTCCCGCCCACCTCAGCCAAATCGACCTCCCTCCTTTGCTTCCACCCTCCCCCTTGGTTTTGTCCATGTGTCCTTTATAGTAAGTAGGTCCTGGAAACCCTTCTCCCCACTGTCCCCTCCTCCATCCCCTTTGGCTATTGTTAGATTGTTCTTAATTTCAATGTCTCTGGTTATATTTTGTTTGCTTTTTTGTTTTGTTGATTCCAGTTAAAGGTGAGATCATATGGTATTTGTCTCTCACCACCTGGCTTATTTCACTTCACATAATGCTCTCCTGTTCCATTTTTTTTATTGTAATGCATTCTTCCTAGATTAAGAAACATCTGGTTAGGTAGGTACTTTGATTACTCCAGTTTTATAATAATAAACTAAAATATACAAGGCTATATTTGTAATTTCTCTTCTGAGTGGACAGCATTAAATGGAGCGATTCATTTACTCAGTCTAGAAACTTGAGAGTCACTGTTTGGACTCAGGCTTGCTGCTCACATCCACTCATGCTCTGACTCATGCCACTATAATTTGCTAAACATCATGTGATCCCACCCACTTATCACCCTTATGGTTCTCTCCTCTAAAGTAGGAGAATCTCTCACTTCCCTCTCATCTCATGTAAGTCCCTTAAATATTTGCTTTCTTTATATCTTTTCTTCCAATTCTTCAGTCCGTGTTCTAGGCTTCCACTTGTCAGAATAAACATTTGCATAATCAAGTCTGGTTGCTTTGTTTCTCTTTTGAATTAGTTAATGGCTTTCACAGACCATAAACTGGCAATTGATTTCCTTAGTATAATGTATGATGAGTGCCAAATCATCTTGTCTTCTATGTAGTCTCATTTCTTATTTTCCATTCCTATTCTTTCTAATACACTTATATTAATTTTTTGAATTTCTCTTATTTACTATTTTTGTTTCACAGATGATGTTTCTTATGGCTATAATATTGTTGGGATTTTTGATACAAAGGAAACACATTTTTACTGAGAATGTAACTTTCTTTCAGAACAATTTCATGATCAAAGTCCCTAATTCATGAGTTAAGATTGGGACCTGTTATCATGTATACATTATATATACACACATTATATATATATATATATATATATATACACACATTATATATATATATAAAACAGTAAAAATGTTAGTCAAGCAAGAGATATTCTTGCAACATTCATCACATCTGCAGTTTCCTCCTCACTGTCTGCCTTTTTACAATATTGAAAACACTGTGATGTTCACTATATACCCCTATCTTAGTCACTAGCATACAAAGAATATTCAGGTTATGGATAGTACTTATTTGGATTTACATCCTCATTTTGATTTCAAGTAAATGTTAAAGAGAATGGCTATATTTTCGTCTGATTCATTTTTCTTCTTCCTTGACACCAGTCTTTGGCCTGGATTATAGAAACCTGTTCTGTGCTTTTCCATCCTCTTCCTTTGTCCAGCAGTTTGGTAACAATAGGCAAAGTAAATTTAAAAGTCAAAATTCAAAGATGAGCCAAAAAAGAAGCCTGGGTTCCTGAATCATTTTTTTATAAGGGAGCTGATCACCTGAAACTGTCGTTTGGTGTTTACGTATGTAAAACATTAAGTTTTATTGTAGTAGAGCTATACAGTTTTGGTGTTTCTTGTAACAGTTATTCTGATACTAATAGAACAACAGTTAACCTGTCTATACATTCATTTCCCCCTTTTAAAATCAGGATATGAAAAACATTAATTACAGAGCTTTAGAAAAAATAATTAAAAATTATGTGTAAGTCAACACAAACATTGACAGATAGTATGTTCTCCATTTGTTGAACAGATTATTTTAGTACCTATAATTAAATAATATAATGGAAGAAAATTCCAAAGCATTGTTTCAAAGGCCATATTTCACTCACTGATATATATCAGCCTCCCTAATGTTAAATACATATATATCAGCAAATATTGAAAATTTTGAATTCATAATTAAAATCTGAATTTTTAGCATTATTCAAAATATCTGAGCAGGTGACAAAAAGGAAGTCCCCATTTCAAGCTGGTAACAATCAGGTGAGATAAATAGCTATCATCATCTTTCAATGGGGCATGTACTCTCCAAAGGGAAGTCTCCACAACTTTTTGCTATCCCCTACCCTGAGACTAATCAGTCATTTAATATTGTATTTAGGGATCATCTATTCAAACTGGAAGAAACAACAAATGAACAAAGTTCATTTGAGAGAGAACAGAGTGCTCTCAGATATGGCTGGGGATGTATTTCTTTAATAAGTGAAAAACCTTTCATTCAGTAGCCTTGGGCATGGCCCTGTGATAATTTCAGTGTTATTTCTGACCCAGCCAACTTTTCATAAGTTAGCTTATATTTAAGTATGACAGGACTGCATATACACTTAGGTTCAAAATAGTCATGTGATTAGTAGTATTGTTCTCTATACCATATATGAGAAATGGCAAGATATCCCACTATCACTATCAGAAGGTCTATTGATGGAAATCTATAGGATAAAAGTATTCTTTCCATAAGAACAGTATATGCAAATGTATTAATGAATATACCTTTGATACATTCTAGTTATATCACTCATGCCGAATCTCACTTTCTTCATATAGTGAACAGAAAAATTGTGATATGGCCATGGTTGTGTGGCTCAGTGGTTGAGTGCTGGTCTTTGAACCAAAGGGTTGCCTGCTTGATTCCCAGTCTGCACATGCCCAGGTTGTGGGCCAGGTCCCCAGTAGAAGGTACATGAGAGGCAACCACACATTGGTGTTTCTCTCACTCTCTTTTTCCCTCCCTTCCCCTTTTTAAAAAAATGAATAAATAAAATATTTTTTAAGAAAAGTAAAATTGCAATATGTTCATGGTTTTCAAACAATGTTTTATAAATCCCTTAATACAAGGAACAACATAGGAAAATCAGTGGGTAACTGGACAAGGATCCCATACCCAATTTCAGTCTGAAACCATGGAGCTACAATTATACGATTTATAAAGTATTAGACTTTCATTAAATAATTTTCTAAGGAAAATATATTTTAATGTAAAGGTTTTGATAACTGGTAGGTTAAATAACATTTACACCTCTATCAGTTTCCTGAAAAGAAGAAGCAAATGATATAATTAATAATACAAAACAGCACACAACCTATTGGAGTATTTTGAGGGCTCTGTTTTCTATATTTATGGCTGCATAAAGCTGTATAAACAACAAGGAAAGAATTTCCATAAAATCATGTTCCCAGATACCACATAATATTATTAAATTTTAAATTATTTATTTAGCTCTTATATAAACATTTATCTCTTTATTAAAATTAGTTAATTTTTAAGACTATATGTCTTCATATACTTATGAAGTAAATCTACTGCTATATATTTGGTTATTTTAATATATAATATACATTGTATAAGACTATAAAACTCTAATTTTCTTATAAAAACATTTTAACTCAGATATATATGACTATGAGATCATATTTATCATCAGGAGTAACTGTAGTCTGTTTCCTCAGAGAGCAGTCCTTCAATTATTAAATGTAAAACTTGGGCAATTCCAGCTCAATCTTTATTATTTAATGCATAATCAAATTATTTCCCATGTTGTATATTTCTACTATATTTTAGTCATATAAAATAGTCTATATAGGCCACCAACTTAGACCACCAACTTATACCATACACCAAAATAAACTCAAGATGGAAAAAAGACTTAAATGCAATGTGTAACACCATAAAACTCCTAGAGGAAACATAGGCAGGAAAATTTCCGATAACCCACAGTAATATTTTCACTGACACATCCCCTAGGGCAAGGGATACAAAGTAAAGAATAATCATATGGGACTACATCAGACTAAAAAGCTTCAGTACAACTAAAGACAACATCAACCAAATGCAAATGGAACCAATTAATTGTCTGGGAAAATATATTTGCAGATGATACTTCACACAAGGGTTTGATACCCAAAATATAGGAAGAACTCACATGACTCCACTGGAGGAAGAACTCACATGACTTCCACTGGAGGAAGACAAGCAATCTAATTAAAAATGGGCAAAGGACTTAAACAGGCACTTCTCCAGGGAGGACATATGGAGGGCCCATAAACACATGAAAAAATGCTCAATATTTCTAATCATTAGAGAGATGCAAATTAAAACCACAATGAGATACCATTTCACACCTGTCAGAATGGCCATCATTAATAAATCAATAAACAACAAGTGCTGGTGAGGTTGTGGAGTCAAGGGAATGCTAATACACTGTTCATAGGAATGCAGACTGGTGCAGCCACTGTGGAAAACAGTACAGGATTTCCTTAAAAATCTAAAGATGAAACTGCAGTTTGACCCAGAGATCCCACTGTTGGGATTATACCCTAAGAATCCTGAAACACCAGTTCAGAAGAACCCATGCACCCCAATGTTCATAGCAGCGTTATTTACAATAGGCAAGTGCTAGAAACAGCCTAAGTGCCCATCAGTAAATGAGTGGATAAAAAAACTGTTACATTTACACAATGGAATACTATAAAGCCGAAAGAAAGAAGGAGCTCCTACCCTTTGGGGCAGCATGGGTGGAACTGAAGAGCATCATGCTAAGTGAAATAAGCCAGGCTGTGAAAGACAAATACCAATATGATCTTACCTAAAAGTGGAACCTAATCAACAAAACAAACAAATGAGCAAAAGAGAACCAGAGACTTGAAAATAAGGAACAAACTGCCAATGACCAGAGGGGAGGTAGAAGGGGGATAACAGGAAAAAGAAGTGGAAGGGGCAAGCAAAGGAACATGACTAAAGGACTCATAGGCACAGACAAAGAGGGGGATTGACTTTGGGAGTTGGGGGGGCAGTGTTGGGACAAGTAATGGGTGAAAAAGGTAGGACAACTGTAACTGAACAACAAAAGAAAAAAGTATCAATAAATAAATAAATAAGCTAAAAATGTTTAAATAGAGCACTAACAAACTCAAGGAACATCTGAAGATTATCCTTGAAAATAAAGAAAATTATTCCACAATGAATCTCTGAAATTCAAGAAAGAAAAAAATAAGAAAAATAAAAAAGGAAGGAAGGATGTAGAAAGAAAGGGAAAAAAATGAGAATATACTTAACACCCAAGGTTAGTTTCTAACACCATTCTTCATTAAAATGAATTAGAGTTCCCTGGATAAATCCTTAACTCTAGGACCAAGGCAAGAAATAGTATAAGATGATTCTTTTAATGCTAATATAATAGGGTGCAGCAAAGGGGCCGCCAAATAGGGATTTGTAATGGGATCCAGAACTGGGTGTCCAGGAAATATTAGAAAAAAATATATATAGGATGTTCTCATCCCCATAAATCTGAGTTGGGGGATGGGACACATGGAGTAGGGCCATTGAGAGCTATTTTGCATAACAACACTTTTGCAGATAACCTCTAGAATGGTCATTTAACATATCTATAACCTTTAATTGGTTTCATAGATATGTTAAACAGCTATGGCTATGCTTTGAGCCAGGAGGACAGAAGTGACTTCAACCCATGATGTAACTTAGAGGCAACTCCCCCTGGTTACAGACCTGTGTGAAAGCTTGGAGATGATTGGCTCCACACCACAGGGCCACACCTTTCTGGGCTTACTATGGCAGCCTAGTAAAGGTAGAAAAATATAGGAAAGCTGGCAGCTGTGGCCAATTGTGGGAGGAGTTGGAAATGGTGCGAGAGAGGAAGATTGGTGTGGGTATTTAAACCCAGGCACATCAGCCATGCAGAGTCCTTTTGGGACCATGGGGCTTGGACAGGGAAGAACCACGGACTTAGATTTCTTTTTCCGAGATACAGTGCCCTGAACTGGGCAGAGAAGGAAGCAAGGATTGTGTGTTTGTGGGTATTCTAAAGGACTTTGGGATCTCAATGAAGACATTAAATCATTACTCTTAAGTTTATTTAAGAGTTAAGTTTAACTCTTTAAATAAATAACCCCTTTCCTTTTCACCAATCTCTAGTATTGAGAGATGTCTTTCTGTGGTGGTGGGCAAGATGAACCTAGTACAAGGTGGGAGCCCCTGAAGCACAAGGGTGGGTCCATTTAGTAATAGTATATCATTCATCTCTCCCAAAGTCTGTTCTGTAACACTAATAATTAAGAAAGGGCTAAGCACACACACATGTGCACATACATGAATAAGTGTATAAGTCATATTAATGGACACACAAGAGTCAATTAAAAGACCTCTCAAAGGACAAAGGTTGAGTAACCTAAGCAATGAAATAAATGAATTGTTATTATATAATAACAAAATGCAATACAAATGTTCAATACTAAAGTAAGCACATATTGAATAAATAACTGGGAAAAGATAGACAAAACACTTGTGCAGAAATATTCAAAATAATTTATGCAGATAATCCATTCTCAAAGAGGTAGAACTATTCCCTACCCCTTATAAAAATATGGGCTCTGTGAAGTTCTTTTGGGCTCTGTGAAGTACTTTCTTTTGAAGCAGCTATAAATAGGCAAAGAAACCTCAGTAAATTTATAGGGGAGAAACTTGACTTTTAATATCACTAGTGAAAAGTCATCATGAGAACATGTATCTAGAGTAAAATGGTTAGAAATGCACATTACCTCTGCGGTCCTATTCTCATGAATACATTACCACAATGTAATAATGAGAAACCCCAAATAGGGGTATATATGTGTATGTGTATTATTTTTTCATTGTACTCACTTTCTATTATAATATATACAGTTTTATGCAAAATAGACTTCTAGCCTTGTATATAATTAATATTTATTTTTTTCATGGAAAAGTTGGCAAGTGAGCTTAGTATCAGTATGAAGAATAATCTATGCTCTCACAGAATATATTAATAATTATCATTTAGGTAATTATACATTTTCTTTATTTTATGTAATTATAAATAAAGGTTTATATTATAATAAACATAAATTTTAACATTCTGAAGATGAAATGTGGTCTAAATGAATGTATGAACTATTAATAAACATAATTTTTGATTGCTGCATAATTTTATATAATTTTACATATTTTCAGGTAGTACTAGATTTAGATGAAATCTAGTTAGCTATTTTTGGACAATTACGATTCTTATTCAAACATTATAAATAATATTATAATACAATATACGTAGTTGCATGACTTTTAAAATACATATGTAAATATGGTTTAATAGACTTCTAAAATATATGATGCTGTGTGAAAACATCTAACATTTTAATGAATCTTTGAATATAGAATTTGTTTCCTTTAGAAATGTACATATTCCTAAAACAGTTCCCGTTAACTTTTGAGAATTTGTCAGTTTAGTATTGATTTTTAAGCATTATTCTCTAAATAAATGAATAGTTAAGAACAATAAAAAATTTTAACCAATAACTTCATTAATTAATTTGTGTTTATTTTTGCCATATTGGTAACAAATAATTTAAATGATGTACATAATTATGTCATCATAATTAGATTAAAATACACACAAAGTAATTAGAGTAATTGGAGAGAAATGAATAAGATCACATTTTTAGGCCCTGTTCTTACCTGCTTATCCAAGTATACCATGATCTATCTGTTTTAGTTATCCAATATAATAATGTATTTTACTTATACACACACAAAGGAAAACAATATTTCATAAAAGAGTGAGACTTCAGTTAATTCTTAAATAGGTTAATATATGTATTAATATCTGTATTGTTTCAAATGTAATTAAGGATTTGAGGAACTTCAACATTCCATGGCAAAAATGTTGCATTCCCCATAGGCACTATGACAAATGTGTCTATTTGGACAAGAGGATGATTTGCATGGAGTGATAACGAGGAAGTCAACACTCTGTGGCAACTAGACATAGTAGATGACAAATTACTTTCCTCTCTACTCTCCTCATGGTTCCTTACCTCCAGGCTCATAAACAAATAGATTTAGCTGCTTCAGCTTTAGTAAGAACTGAGAAGTAGCCAGAGTCTGCACTTATAACTGAATTAAATTATATTCTGTAGATTTACTAGTGGGATAAGTAAACAAGACCGCTTCAAGAAGGCTACTATAAACAGCACATATTTTAATTAGAAGAGAGCCCATTTTATTTATTTTTTAATCCCCCATCTTTCTTTATATTAGTTTGGTAGCTTAATTTAATACTGGACAATGATGGCATTTTGATTCTGGTACATATTTATTGACTCACTAAATCATTAACCTCATGCTGTTTACCAAACTCTAGTTTGTGTGGTAGATGCTTTGAAAGGACAAAACTCGAAACATCAGAGTTTGGAGTAAAGAAAAGTTTGTTAAGTAAGAAGGCACCAATGGAGAAGATGGGAGACTTAGCAATGCCTCAAATCCATCTTGCTGGCCGGATTGGGTTAAGGGTTTCTAAAGGGTTAAAGTGAACATGTGAGTGTAATCACTGGTAAGGTACCCTGGATCTTGCTGGACAAGGACACTTCGCTTCTAAAAAGGTTCTAGTGTTTAAGGTCCAGTTATGTCCTGATCCTTTGGTTCTACATGTGCATGTATGTGGGTGGTGTGTGTGTGTGGGGGGGGGAGAGACAGACAGACAGACAGACAGACAGACTTTGGTTCCAGGTGCACCTGGAGGTCAAAGTTCTCTCCTGTACATATGCTGGGGCTGCATGACTTGTCTTGGTCTGTCTCTGAAAGGCAACTCATCATCTTCTTAAACAGGATGGGAACACTTTGAGCTGGTTTTGCACTTATAATACTTGCTACCTTTTTCTCTAGGCCTCAGTTATATTGGAGTACAAAATAAGAAACATTGACTATTTGTAAAGGCCTCCTCAGAAGAAACACTATTCTTCCTGATCTCCATCACAAATCTAACACTCCAGTACACTAGTGCTTTAATCACCACCTTGCAAGGCACAAAGAAGCTATGGACTGGCCTGGAGAAATTTCCATGGGAATCAATATTAACAAGATTGAATTCTGACCTTCCTTTCCATCCACCTTTCTTCAATTTTGAATTCTGTAGTAGCCATTGTTAGTGCTTTGTCCAGAGCCAGTCTACTATCTAGGGTCACATGATCCCTAAATGCTGTAAACGCTGGCTGCTAATAACTAATAGATGCCTCTGTCTTTTAAGATTGCTCTCAGCCAACAAAAGTCAATGTATCCTAAAATTCCTGGGAAGTAATATCCTCATCCTGGGTACAGCCTTCAGCTTATGACAGACTCAAGAAGTGCATAATATTCTGGCCCTCAGTTTAAAGTTGATAGTCTTCTATTGTTTGTGATGCTTCAGAATTTCCTATGGTATCAGACTGAGCCTTGACTTCAGCTGAACCCATTTCTTGGCTGTCTTCTCCCTTTGTTATTTTGATTCTTTTGCTGTTGATAGGCTTCTCAAAGAGCATTTCTTCAACAAATCATTTATGAGGGAGCCTTGTCTCATCTTATGCTTCTAGGAATGAGACAAGTATCTCACCCAATAGTGTAGGCTTTAACTTAAGCCTATCCATCTTTTGAGCTAGCTTGTCCATTTTGTGTGGCGACAACATATAAGGAGATACATCAGGGCAGCAATGTGAAATTTAATACCAAATTAAATCACAACAACTACCAGACCAACAAAATGTACTTCACCATTTCCTAATCCTGGGTTTTGCTTTGATGTAACAATGCCTTCCCTATAGAAAAGGTGAGACAATATGGAGACATAGACATTTGAAGTAATTTATAAGAGCCACAGGATGTGAGTGGGTATGGGTGGGGGGGTGAGAAAGAGAGAGAGAGAGAGAGAGAGAGAGAGAGAGGTGGGAGGAGAGAGACACAGAAGTTCTAATAAAGAGATTCTCAAACTTTAGTACACGTCAGGGGAACCTTGAGAACTTCTTACAGCAGATTGCTGCCTCCCCCACCCTAAGTTTCTTAACTAGGATGGACCTGAGAATTTGCATTTAAATAAGTTTGTAGGAAATGCTGACACTATTGGTACAAAACTACACTTTGAGATATTCCTTATCTATAGGACTGATGTTTAATAAAACATTGAGATAATAAAATGTTCTATAATCTGTTTTTTTACAATATAGTAGTCACTAGCCACTAGAACACCTAAGAAGTTCCCTAGTTGGTAGACTCTTTTTTTTTAATTCATTTTCATTTCTAACCCAAGACAATGTTTTTTTAATGCTATTTCTTTTCCTTACATGGAACCCCATCTAAACATCTTCCTCAAAAATACACATAGTTACTTCACACTGTTATTACTGTGAATTGTATTTGCCTTTACCTTTGTAAAAAAATATGATAGACAGCATATTTTAGGTATTTTGGAGCAGCACTTGATATGCCAGACTTTTTGCTATGTAACAGATTTCCTTTTGGTTCTTGCTTATCCCACTTTTGGATTATTTAGTGTAAAACCATAAATTAACTGTTATCATCCTATTTCAATTTTATGAAAGTTTTTCTCTACCTTTCCTTTTTCAAGATATATCTGAATTTATTCACTTACTTTATATATCCATTCATTAAATACTATTTACTTCCTTTTTATAGCATATAGATTTCTCTTGTGATCAGTATTTTCCAAAACCTCTTACTTGTTTTTCTAAATTAGATGTGATGCTACTAAAAATAAAAAATTTTAAAAAACCCAGAGCTTGCCTTGGCTGGTGTAGCTCAGTGGATTGAGCTCGGGCTGCGAACCAAAGTGTTGCAGGTTCAATTCCCAGCCAGGGCACATGCCTGGTTTGCAGGCCACACCCCAGCAACCACACGTTGATGTCCCTCTCTCTCTCTCCCCACTTCCCTCTCTAAAATAAATAAATAAATAAATAAATAAATACCCTTTAAAAAAACAGAGCTTTCAATTTTTTACTTCCCTTCCCTTCCCACCAACTCTACTTCCCACCAAATATAGCATACTTTGCTTGATGCTTATGGAAGAAAAATCAATTGACTTGCTTTTCCTCATTTATTTCAGAAACATTTATGGATCATAAAATATGAATAAGAGTGCTATTTAAAGTGTTCTTGTACATTGCACCCATGCAGCTCATGTAGTCATGCACTGCACAGAGACTTTTCAGCCCACAGTGGTTCACCTACACAACAGTGGTTCCATAAGACTATAATGGATTTTATTTCCTGTAAGAAATAGGAGAGGTGGTTCAGGAGGATTTTTTCTTTGACAGAAACAGTATCTGTGGGGCTTGACAATACATCCCTTTTCACTCACAGTCCCTAAATTCTGAGTGCACAGATTACATCCCAATCAGTCAGCCACAGACCTGTTTCAGCACAGAAGAACCAGTCCCCCAGTGCCACTATTCAGAGGCCTCTACAGTTCTCGCAGATCTAGCATGATATTCTTTAGAGCACATTGCTGTAAATTTCTGGTTAAAAACATAAGATCCTGTAAAAGGTCCACAGGGGCTCCCTTAACAAGTATTAAGTGCCACTAACACTTAAGTAAAATTTTTTATGTGGTAGTCTGAAGCTAGTCTGTCCTTGTACTTTGGAATTATTTTTAGGTTATAATGATGTAAAGCATAGGTTAGTTTTATTTCTTTAATCAAATGCCAGAGAGAGCACTTAGTACCACATAGGGTAAATGGAACTAAGAAGAAGTCCTAAGCTCTACATACACTCTCTCTTTCTTTCTCTCTCATTTTTTAAGAGTGCCACAAAGTTCTTTGACCACTGCTCCAACATGCAATACACAAAACCACATTGTTGGCACAATTGCTTATATTCCTTTATCTCTCCATCTTGGTTTCTTCTTTCTACTGATCTGTCCTCAGCCACCTTTCATTCCCTCCTGACAGTCCCTATAATGGTTATCTATACCTGTCCAATGAATACAAGTCACATCCCTAGTTATGGAGCAGCATTGGCAGCTGCAATGTTCTATTCCTATGTTGGAAGGAAGGAAGCAGAGGGAAGAGCTGTGGGGCAGTGATTACAGTCTTCAGTAGGGTACAGAAATGTCCTAGGCCTTCACCTTCACTTATTACTCACACACTGACTCACTCAGAACAACTCCTAGTCCCACAAGCTCCATTCATGGTAAGCGCCCTTATAGGAGGTACCATTTTTATCTTTTATACCATAATTTTACTGTATCTTTTTATGTCTAAAATGTTTAGATATGCAGACACTTACCATGTGTTGTAAGTGCTTACAGTATGTAGTGCAGTAACATGCTGTACAATTTGTAGCCTAGGAACATTAGGATATACTATATATAGATTTGTATAAGTACACTCTATGATGTTTGCACAATGACAAAATCACCTAATGACAAATTCTCAGAATGGAACCCCATTGTTAAGCAATGTGTGAATGTACAGTCTATGACATTCGCAAAATTGAAAGTCACCAAGTGATGAATTTCTCAGAACTTGTTCCATCTTCAAGCAGCTCACAGCTGTGGTTTAATAGACAAAGCATTTATTTTATAATCATACACATTTACAAGTTACAACTGGTATGTAAGATTTAACAGGGAGTGCTAAATTCCATACAAGTATATGATCACTACTAACAAACTTCTCAGTCCATATCAGAAAATTCTCTGCCAGCATCAATGTGGGAATGGAAGAAGGACAATGAAATCAGTTTCTGAAGCAAGAGGAAACACAGGAATCCAATGTGGATGGAGGAAATAAACCACTTACACAAGAAGGGAGTAGTACCAAATAATTTGAAAGAAACAATAGTAGATTAATTTCAAAATTCTATTTATACTAATTATAACTCAAAACAGTTGAGGAGTTTTAAATATGTGGAAACAGAAGTTTGATTTACAAAGGACACAAGGAAGTATGACGTCTTGAACTAAGGTGATCACAACAATAAAAAGACGAAAGACTTGGAAATGTTCTAAAATGTACACTCAGAGGAAGATGGTAATGAATTGTGTGTATGAGGAAGAGGCAGTCATCTAGTGGAGTTTTCAGTTGCAAAAGGAATAAATGATGTCACTAAATATGAAAGTAATGACGAAAATATTGATTGAAATCAGGTAGTGTAGAAAAGACTATAAGATAGGCACTGAACATGATACACCCTAGTCGTTTCTGAGTTACATAAGTAGGATTGTTGAATGAGAAAAGAGGCGTATGAGGTGGAAACATAGAGATGAATTTGAGAATGAATATATGTTTTATGTTTTTGTAAATGGTATTTAAGTCCAGGTGTTCACAATGTAATATAGTTATTGAAGGCATAAGTGTGTATAAAATAACTTTGGGAGACTGTCACAGGAGAAAAGAAGAAAGTCTAGGGCTATCATTGAAGAGTGTCACATTTGAGTACAGATAGAAAAGCCAGCCAAAGAGTCAAAGAGACAGCATGTATGTGTTTTTTAAAGAACTTTAAATTTATTTTTCAATTACAATTTGCATTCCATATTATTTTGTATTAATTTCAGAGGTATAGAATAGTGGTTAAATAATCATATACTTTACAGAGTGTTTCCCTGATATTTCTAGTACCCACCTGGCATTATATATAGTTGTTACAGTATTATCATCTATATTCCCTATTTTGTAACCCCCAAATTGTACATCTAAATCCCTTCACCATCTTTTACCCAGGCCCCCACTCCCCCACCCTTTCTGGCAAAAATCAGTCTATACTAAATGCCTGGCTCTGTTTCAGTTTTGTTATTTGGCTTAATTTGTTTTAGATTCCACATATAAGTGGAATGTGGCATTTACCATAACCAAGAAATGGAAGTAACCCAAGTACCCATCAATAGAAAAGTAGATAAAAAATTGCAGTACACATATAATCATGGAATATTACTTGGCCATGAAAAGAATGACATCTTACCATTTGGGACAGCATGTATGGACCTAGAGGGTATTATGCTAAATAAAATAATTCAGTCAGTGAGTATATAGCTTGAAACACAGGAGAAAATAGAAGAAAGTGTTAATAGAAAACAGGCCAAAGGGGGTTAAGTAAAGAAAAAGTAAATAATGCCTGGCCTGGTGGCTCAGTTTGTTGAGCATTTTGCCAGACACCAAAAGGTTGTGGGTTTGATTCCCACTCACAGCACATACCTAAGTTGTGGGTTTGGTCTCTTGTCACAGAAGCAACCAATCAATATTTCTCACATTGACATTTCTCTGTTTTTCTCTCTTCCTCTCTCTCCCTTCCTCTCTCTCTAAAATCAACAAGCATGCCCTTGAGTGAGGATTTAGAAAAAGGAAAGGAAAGTAATGGTAAATGGTACTGAAGTTAAATTATTTTAGACTTGAACATGACCTTGGTATATCAGAACATGGAGATATGTAGTGTGTTAAAGCCTTTCAGCACTCAAAATCAGTCTGCAGTGAGCTTTAAATTAGGTTAAGAAGTGATAAGATAAAAGCAGAAAAATATAAGAAAAAAGTTTTAAAAGAGTTAATTTAGGGGGAATATAGATAGAACTATATTTGAATGTTTTTGTGCATCTGTTGATAAAGTCATATAATTGTTCTTAAGCCTGTTTAAATAATGAAGTAAATGATCTAACAAGCAAAATAGAGACAGACTTAGACAACAGGATGACAGCTATGGGAGGGGTAGGAAGGTAGGGGGTGGAAGGATCAAACAAGGAAAAACAACTCATGGACATGGACAAAAGTGTGGTGATTGTGGGGGAGGGGGGAGTATAAGGGGGTAAATGATAATGGAAAAATACAGTAAAAATAAATCAATTAATTGATTTTTTATGTTGAAATCACTATGTATTCCTGGGATAAATTCTACTTGGTTGAAATATATACTTCTTTTCAGATATTATTAGATTTGATTTGCTAATATTTTTTAGAATTTTCACCTATGTTTATGTAAGATATTGGTCTGTATTTTCATAGTAAAGTTTTTGTATGATTTGTAATTAAGGTAAACTGTCCTTCCAAAATGAATTAGTAATTATTTTTTTCTACTTCTATATATTCTGGAATTGATTATAGAGAATTGTTATCACTTTTTCTTTAATGTCTCATAGAATTTACAAGTGAATACATCTGTACCTGGTACTTTTTGTTTGTGAAAGGAATTAACTATTAATTTAATTTCTTTAATAGTCATATCTCTATACAAATTACATTTAAAATATTTTATTTATTTATTTTTAGAGAGAGGGGACAGGAGAGAGAAAGAGAGGGAGAAGAACATCAGTGTGTGGTTGCCTCTCTTGCACCTTCTACTGGGGACCTGGTCTGCAACCCAGGCATGTGCCTGGAATGGGAATCTCACCAGCAACCTCTTGCTTTGCAGTCTGACACTCAATCCACTGAGCCCCACCAAGCCAGAGCTCTCTATACAAATGGTTAATCCCTTCTTTTGTGAGTTTTAATAGACTGTGCCATTGATGTAATTGGTCCATTTCCTCTGTTATCAAATTTGGGAACATGTAATTATTCATATTGTTCATTAACTTTCCTTCGAATTTATGTGGAATACATAATGATGTCACCTCTTCATTTTTCATATCAGTAATTTGAATCTTCTCTCTTGTATTGTTAGTTATCATAATGAGAGGCTTATAGATTTTATTAATCTTTTAAATGTATAAAATTGGTTTGTGGATTTTCTTTATTGATTTCCATTCTCAGTTTAACTGACTTTGACTCTAATATTTTTATTATTTCCTTTCTTCTTCTTTGGAGCAAATTTAATTTGCTCTTTTGTTTCTTGTTCAGGTAATTAGAGTTTTCTTTTCTAATATATGTATTTCATGCTATAAATCTCCCACCCCCAGTATTGCTTTCTCTGCTTCCCACAACTTTTGACAAATTGTATTTTTATTATTTAGTTAAAATATTTTAATTTCACTTGAGATTTTTCTTTGATCCATATGCTATTTTGAAGTGTATTTTATCTCCAGTCATTTTGTTTTGCCAGGAAAGATCAAGAAGTTAACAGAGTGGCATGGGAGTTTTTGATATTAATTAATTACTGAAATGATGAACCATATAGACCAAGTCTGAAAAATGGGAGGCAGAAGTTAATGTATAAAATATAAATATATATGCCAATAAACCAGAATACTTCATGGGAAGGATAACTATGAGAGGTGGCCTGCATATGTTAGCATAGGTAGCTAGATATTAATAAAGAAGGGAGCAAAGAGAATCAGATGTTAAGAAGTCTAACCACCTGAGAAGCTGAGTCAAATACTGAGCCTGTTTCACTGGGAAATTACAACATTCATGGGCTTTTCAGGGGACCATGGCATTAGGACCTAATCCTCAAGGCAGGCAGGAAGAATCATTTGCAGTCATTAGCAAGAGTTACCAAAGGGAGATAAAACAGCAGGAAAATTCCCCTGCTGGGTGCATGACCAGTAGAAGCAAAGTTGGTCCCATGGGAGGTACTCCTTCTGTGAGGCATGCACAGTAGGAACTAATATAGTCAGCATAAGTGGCAGAGCTTAGCCTGAGAAAAGTATTGGGTTTGGTAAGGGGCACAAAATCTCAGAAGATGTATGAAATGGGTTGGTTAGTGAGAGGATCCAACACCAGATGCAAAAGATTGAGAAGTTGATTGTTTAGTTTGAAAGGGTGCCTGGACCTTCCCAAGCATTAGGTAATATAATCCAAGCTAACAAAAGCATTCTTTCTATCTCTACCTCTATTTCTATCATCATCTCTGTCTCTCTATCTCTCCTCTCACCCCAACTTCTCTCCCCCATTCCAGTAACATACACTCACCCCATTCGTTCATGCATTTTCTCTACACAGTAGCCATGTGGGCCTATCAGCTGTCTGGGGCCTGTGGCAGACCATGTGGTTTGGGGCACAGCACCAGAAGAATGCAGCTGGGAGCACAGACTAAGCTAGCTGGATGAGAGGACAGGGACTGAACTGGGCAGAACCAATGGCGTAGAACTTTTTGACACTGTCTTTGTTCTGGTCACCATGAAAACAAAGTGGACTTCTTTCACAGTGGGAAGGATATAGTTGAGACATCAGAAACCTGGGCTCAGGCATCCATTTAAACCTCAATACATCTTACCAGGAAACATCACCCTCCCATAAGGGGTCCCTGGAATGCTTTCCTAGTGACTCCCTGAAAAGGCCTCATTTCCACTGGTAACTCTGGAACTGAGTAACTTTACATTTTGGTTAATCTGAAGTGGATGTCAAAGTTTGGGATGTAACTGAAAGTTATTTGCTGAAATCAAAAGAAGTTTATTGTAAATGATGTCATGCTCTTTAGGATTAAATATTTTGCATGAATTTTCCATGTAAATACTAAAATCAACAAGGATGATAGCAAGAGTTACAGTGGAAAGACAGTCACTGAAGCTGAGAAAAGTGATTGACATCTCTTCCTTCACACACAAATGCATTCAATTACAAGGCCTGTGATTCTACAGAATGAATCTCTTTTCAATTCGACCACTCACTCCCAACATTGTCATCACTACTTGCATTATTTACATGAACTAATGTAATATCTTTCTAATAGATTCCCTGCTTTACAAATGTATTTGTTCTAATACTTTCATCTTACTATGGTCCTTTTAAAAAGGCAGAACTAATCTTATTTCTTTCCTGAAATTTTTTATGGTTTCTCTTTGTACTTAAAATAACTTACAGAATCATTACTTTGGCCTATAAGTCAATCCTATCTCCCTTATACATCTCATGTTACTCGCTCACTTACTTTCCAGGCTAATTCACTTTTCTTTTTTTTAGTTCCTGAATATCTTTTAGATGGTGACCTTCAAATGTTATTCTTACTATCTGTGAAGCTTCACTACATTTTTTTTCATTTTGCATTTTGCTCAGTGATTGCCAATTCTATAAGAGACGCTTTGGTTTACCCTTTGATTATGTTTTATAATATTTCACAAGATTGAATCCACTATATAATTTCAAACTCTATCTGCCTCAGTGTGTGCAAATTTTACTGATACAAAAAGTCTCAACACCAGTTTTCAAATGCCTTCCTCAATCACTGTCTCACAGATGCAAAACAGTGACAAGACTTCCACCTCTGAGTTCTTCCTGTATCTAGAAGAACATTACTATTAAAAAGATGAGAATAGCTCAATTAAATTAGAGAAACAAGGCTCTCTGACAATCTTTTAGAGATTTTTTTTGCCACCTATTTCCCATCGCTGAAGTTATTTTCTTCTACGTAAAAAACAGTTTCTTTGTAAAAGAAACTAGAACAAAAATGAGTGTTATTTTTTTTCAGATACATTATATCAAGAACCCTACATAATCTTGTTTAATGAAATAAAATTTATGAACAAGTAGTACAAGAGTCCTAGGTTTAACTCATGAATATGTGAAAAAATGAATTTCTAATGGTATCTCATTGGTTAACAAATAAACTCATTCAACTTTGGAGAATTAATAATGACAATGTAATGATTAAGTAAATGATCAATTATATCATCGCTCTATAAAGAGAAGTTTTTCATATAGATCTTTGAGTATTCTGGAAATTCTTCTGGAAATAATGAGGCACAGCATACTTACCCTTCTCCAGCTTGCAAACTGGAGCATAGATATTATTATATATGGAGTTATTGCAGTCATCTTAGACCAGGACAAAGGCCAGACCCCACTGTAAATGACACATACAGGTGACAAAAGACTGATTGGTTGAAGCCTCTGTGAAATGACCTTGTCTTTTTTGTGTATTGTACATCTGGATATCTTTCAGATTTACTGAGTTATTAACCATATCTTGCCTCTCTTCTTGTTTTTCCCTTCAATTTTTGTATTTAAATTTAGTCCATAAATAGAACACAGGATTTCCAAACTACTTTTCTTTGATCTTATTCATCTGAGTAACTTATGTATGATAAAATTTCTATGGTAAAGATAGAAAATAGAGATCATCCATGATTTAAGTACCAAACAACCAAATGCAAGGATAACATTACAGTGAATTCCTTAGGAAATACTCATAGCTTTGAGATTCAAGTTTAAAACTTACATATTTCTTGCTGTGGCATTTGGATAAATATATTGATATTGGAGGGTTTTCAGTGGAAGTTACTTCTGAAAGGAATGTTGGGGTGGGGAGAGATATACATGCTCCTTTTGAAAAGTATTTTCTGTCATTTGGTGTTTTATTCATTCAGTTGCTCCAAATATAGAGCATATAGTTGCATATAACTGTCTCCTGTTCACCTATTTGATAAAGTATTTTTATAGCTCTATATATTTCATGTTCACACTTTTAGATATATGAGTGCATGAATTAATATCTTCTCTGCATATTTAATTCAATAAAATATAAACTGAGAAGATTCAGTCTAATGTTTCATAAATACATTGCTTTCTTTAGTAATTCAGTCATCTTTAGCAAAGAAGTGCATACTTTAACAATAAATTTAAATATCATTTTATTGATGCTTTACTTTAAAGAAGGATCTTTTTTTAAGATTTTATTCATTGATTTTTTAGAGAGGGAAGGGAGGGAGATAGAGAGAGAGAGAGAAAAACATCAATGTGCGGTTGCTGGGAGTTATGGCCTGTAACCCAGGCATGTGCCCTGGCTGGGAATCGAACCTGCGACACTTTGGTTCACAGCCCGCGCTCAATCCACTGAGCTACACCAGCCAGGGCTTGATGCTTTACTTTAAATGACTAGATTTATGTTTACTTTACTAGTAAAATGAGACACTGAAAATCATAAATGATAAATAATCTATTGAATTTATTATTAGTTGTATGTATTTATCAAAATATGGGTTTAGATTATTTACCTAGGAGATTTAGAAACATTAGAAAAATGAGTTCCATATTAAAAATATGTAATCCACTAAAGCGAATTTGGGTCTATTTTAGGTTCAAAACATCAGTGCAAATAATATAAGAAAACAGGATATTTTTGACACTTATTCTCTCATTTTGTGTCATAAATGAGTGGTTATTGTCATAGCAAATTCAGTTTTTTAAAAACACTATAGACCTAATTTGTGCCCATTTATGTTACCTTCCAGCTGAGCTGATCAGCTGTTATAATGCTTTGCTTTTGAGAATTGCTTTTGTAAGGAGTGTTGCTCCACGTACTCAGCTGTTAACAAACTAAGAAGCATAGTTTATAGTTTAAGAAGTTGAAATTGATTTGGTAGGTGGAAAAAACCAAGGCAACATATTAAAGACATAAGATATGGACTTCAAAGACAAATATAAATGATATTTGTAAACTACAAAATCAAAGCTAGTCCCAGATAGTCAGAGGACAGATGCATAGAGACATTGTTTTAGAATGGCTTAGAGTGTATCTGCAAGAAACAGGGGCTGGAATCTAAAATCCTGCTTTAGAATTCCTTGGTTGGTTAATGTTTAGATGAGTTTCACTGGTTCCTAAGAGATCTCTAGCAGGATTAATTTCCAGTTGTCTACAGTGGTAACCTGCTAAATAGTAATATATTCTTTTTAAAATAATTTTTATTGTTATTCTACTACAGTTGCCTCAATTTTTTTTTCCTCCTCCACCCATCCCACCCTTCACTCCCACAGTCAATTCCCACACTGTTGTCCATGTCCATGAGTCACTCATGCATGTTCTTTGTCTAGTCCCTTTCTCTTCTTTCTACCATTCTCCCTCTTCTCCTTCCCCTCTGTTCACTTTCAGTCTGCTCCATGTTTCCATCTAAGAGAAATAAGCCAGTAGTAATGTATTCTTTATTGTTTATTTTCTCTTCCCACCATACTCTCCTTGATAGTCACTAGGCCTTCCTAAAATGAATGAATAAAAACCACCTGTATTCAATTTTTTATCTCATGGTCTGCTTTTGAGAAATGTGTATTGTAGGTATGACTCCCTGAGGGGGGGAAACGGGTAAAAATATTGGTAGAAAAGACGTTTAAAGGAAATAATACTAATGAGCTTTAAATAAATAAAGGACTTTGAAAAAAGAAATAAGGAAACTTCTTTATTATACAATGTGAGAACAGTAGTATTAAAATTGTTTAAATATTAATATCTGCCCCATTTGATTTTTTTTCTGGTTGTATAAGTATTCTAGATGCCTCTTAATACTTGTTTTATATTTGAGGCAAAGAAGTACATGTAGAAGATTCAATTAGTGATTTCATTATAGATATGACCTCACTGAAGAAACATCTCAAGCCCTGGCTCTAGTAATCAGAGATCACAAATGCAATTATCCACTTCTTACATACACATTATTTCCACTTGCTGTAGTGAAAAGAAAGAAATAATAATTTGGAGATTCAAAGCACTTCTAATACTCAAATGTTCTCTTTTAATTCAATACACTTAGTCCCTACTACAAACCTGTATAATGAAAGTTGGCCAAGAATTTATATAGTAAAGCTTTATTTTTTGCCAATAAAGTGGTACATTATATATTTTAATTTGCATTTCTAGAATTTATCTAATACTTTTTATTAAAATGCTTTCCTATTTTATTATGTGTCCATATTTTCTTCATAAGAATTACCTATTCATTTACTTTTCCTATTTTTCTGTTTTTCTAGAGCTTAATAGGATATATATATTTCCTATGTTTATACATATTTCCTATGTATAACATATATTTATATATTTTTTCCACATACATTTGTGGAAAATATACATAATATATTTGTGCAAAATCCTTGGAGAAGAAAAAGTGAAAAGATTCCAAAGCTATTCTTTGTCAATAGAAGCCTGAAAATTCAGAAGTAGACATTTTATCCCTTTTTTTCTGTGTGTCATCTTCTGAATGTTATCCCTTTATGGTTTTACCTGAAGAATAATATGGTACCACAGGTAAATGAATTATTAGTGACTTATTCATTATTTTTCTTGACACAGTTACTTTTTAATTTCTATATTTCTATACATAACTATCTGCTATTTAAATGTGACTCTATTAATTCACTGTTTAACTATTTTAATGCAATTCAATTCTTGCTCTGCTTAAGGTATAAAAGCAAATATAATTACCCTATATATATATGTATATGTATGCATATATATTCTCTTTTTCATATATATGCTACTATCTATTATAAAATTATTTAAGCTTTGTTATTTATTTTGTGTTTTTTGAAGTCTATCAAAGTTTTAAATATATTCTAATCTTTCTTCTCTTTTGGTAAATTTTTTAAAATTCACATTTGTACATATACCCACATAATAATTAATGTTCTCTTGATAGTATGAAGTGAGAAGCAATTTTATGGTTCCATGTGGATAACTATTATAGCACTTTTTATTCAATTAGTTATCAACTATCTCTTTCAATCTTTCATTTAACCAGCATCTTTCAAACACTGCTGTTCTGCCAGGCAACCTAGTAGAAAAAGTTTAGAGCAGTGGAGAGAATATGGCCCATGCTCCCCAGGAGTGCTGTGGGAATGAGAGGACAGAGTTGTACAGCTCAGTTCTTTAGACTGGACTTAGAGGAGAAACTAAGTTAAAGCCTTAGTTGTTTTGTTGTTGCTGTTATTTTATAAAATTGATAACTTAACTGGCTTTTTGAAAATTCCCTGAGGTGTGTTGTATGTTCTTCTTAAAGGGGATCACACACTCATTCAGCCTGGAGCTTTCATGGATTTTTAGCAGCTCTGATGGCTCAGGAAGGAGCATAATGATGTAGAATTGGGCGATGCCCTTTCCTTCCCCTTAAAAGTACCTTTGGGAAGACATTGCCTTGATGGTAAACAGATCACAAGGAATTCTGATATTCAGGAAAGGCAAAAAAAGCTGAGCACATAGATTTACTAAAAGAATTTAATTTTTCCTTCCCATAGTGAAGAAAATAACCTTGGGGTAAGCTCTCTGCTACCAGCTCCCTACCTTACCATTATTTCCAATGTCAAATTGTGCTGAAAACCATTATGCTTAAATTTTAAAATATTTTGTCTTTTGTATCATCAAACAATGATTTATTTTAAAATTTCAAGTTCTGTTAAGATAAAGTTCTAGTAGAATTAAAAGAACACTCTGTAGTTAGTAATAAGTTCATAAGAACAAGTATGGGAAAACATGTACTTTTGTTTTACACATGGGACCCATACCAAACATTTTTTCAAGTACATTTTTTCTAATTATGTGTTTATAGATCTTTTTTGTAAATTTCTAACTTTTTATGAGTCACCCTGAACTAAACTTCTATGGTACTTTTATTATGGATAAGAAATTGGAAGTTGTGGAATTTTTAAAATACACTACCTTTCTTGTGTGAAAGTTATATTCTTTCCTGTGGTTTGTGGTGCATAACCTCTTGCTTGTTTCTCGATAACATCATGGTTTGTGCTCAGTTCTCAGTGTTCATGTAAGTGCTCAGGATGCCAGATTAAGGTTACCAGTGAGGCCTGTGGCTAGAGAAGCAGCACAACTGGCTGAATGAACAGATAACACTGACTGACAAGTAATAGCTATAAATTAATGTGCTAACTTGTCAGAATCATCTAACTTCTACTCAAGAAAAAAGCCTTCTGTAAAGAAGGCTTTTATATATATATATTTTTTTTTGCAAAAAGATGTCTGAAGTTTCAAACCTGAAACTCATAAAGTAAGTTCCAGATGGTAATGAGGATTTCAGAAGAAAGCTTCATAAAGCCTCAATAGTATATAATGTGAGAATCAGTGCATGCCTGAGAATAAATGTTCCCTTTTTCATAAAATGATTTTTATTATCCCAGTCTTCTACATTCAATCTATAAGAAAAATCACTTCTTAAAATATTTAATGCCTAAAATATTAGAGTGAAAGTGAATTAATCTGACATTTATGGTCTTGCTGTCATAGTTTAATTCCTTCCTGGTTTTATTGAACTGATTGAATTGTGACTCTTGGGGTATTGAACTTTGATGCTTTCCCATCAATATGTATAGGGCTGTAAAAACTGTGGTGAGAATTAGACAGCAGCATTCAGCAATAATGGAAAAATCTTAATATTTTCACAAAAAAAGATTGATCCGTGCTGAATCACAGATATTCTATAATGTTTTTAAGTTGATAGAGTGGAACTGTACAAATCAAGTCTACATATTGATTTTCAGACTTTACATCTGAAAGTGATATTATAGACATACAATAAGATCTTTATTTCTTAGAGGGAAGAAAAGTATATTTGGAGTAGAAATAATTTTTTGAAATACATTATGGTATTATTAGATTTGGAATTAGAACCTTAAATAAAAAGCTATAAAACCCTATTCACTATCCAAAGAACCTTATTCCTGAATGGGTTCCTTTACTCAAAATACAGGGTGCAGCAGATGTAAGGCCTGCTGGAGTGTGGCTAGTAGGGTAATAATACAGGTGTGATAATTTATAGTTTTCATTTGAACATTTTACCTAAAATGTCATATGGTTTGCTTAAGTGTGATATTGTTATGTTATAGAATTACAGGCTTATAATTTTGTAATAAAAAAGGGGGCATTATATGTACCATGCCTTGTATACTTTAAGCAAGCACAAGTTCTACAAATAACCTCTGTGGTTCAAATAAGATAGTGTTCCCTCTATGCCATACTTACTTTTTTAAGATTTATAGTTCTTCTTTGTGTATAAAAGGTTTGGGAAGATTTGTGATGGATAATTTTATACACATTTTAAAGGTATATTTTAATTGTTTCCTAAAATTAGTTCATCAGTAAGGAGAAAACTGTTGTATCTGACAGTGGAAAGTTAAATGAGAAAAAAACTTAAGTATTCATTATTAATTGAACATAATTTCTAATATTTAGTCCCTTTGTCTAACTCAAACTTGGGTGGCCCTACCACCTCTATTGATAGAAATTAGGCCCCATGCTCATTGTTTCTGAAACACAATTTTAAAAAATGATCCAGCAAATGTTTGTTGTTTTACCTTCTTGCCTAATCCTCTCATGACTACTCTCATGCCCCTGATAATAAATAAATAGCAAGAAAATCAACTTGATTAAAAAGTTGGTAGAGGATATGAACAGACAAATTTTCCAAGAAAGACATACAGATAGGGAACAGGTATAAGAAAAAATGTTCAACATCACTAATTATGAGGATAATGAAGATCAAAATCACAAGGAATGTCACCTTTTACCTGTCAGAATGATTATTTTCAAGAAGTTAGAAAGGACAAATGCTGGAGAAGATGCAGAAAAGAGAGAACCCTCATATACTGTCAGTGGGATTATAAATTAGTACAGGCACTATGGAAAACAGCATGGAAGTGCCCCCCAAAATTAAAAATAGAACTACCATACGACCCACCAATTCCACTTCTGAATATTTATCTGAAAATTATTGTGCTGTGACTGTTCAAGGCTGGACAGGTCCACTCTAGATTCAGGCAGATAGAAGAATATTCATGGAGCTGTGGGGATGTCTGACATGCCTGTATTCAAGAGTGGGTGAGCTATGCATGCTGCAAGCTGCATGAGCCCTGCATGTCCCCGAATGACACCTGTCCCCAGGGCACCCAGCAGGGAGCTCCTGCCCCCTTAAGTACTGGATACAAACAAAGACAGCAAGATGCCAACAGATATTATGCAACAGAGCTTCATTCTACTCATGTGAGCCCACTCAAGGCTATGGGAACAGTTTATCAAAGCCGGTCTCAAGGCTATGAGAACACTACTTATCAGGCCCACTCTCAAGGTTATGGGAAATTGCTTCCTTTAGTTGCCCAGACATCTGGGTGGGGAAGCCAGACTGCCTCTGTTGACCTTACAATTAGGAAAATACTAATTCAAAAAAGATATATGCACCCCTATGTTTATTGCAGCATTATTTACAATAGTCAAAATATGGAAACAGTCTAAGTGTTCACTAATAGATAAATGGATAAAGAAGATGTGATAAACACACACAGAACAGAATACTACTCAGCCATAAAAATTGAAACAATGCCATTTGCAAAGCATGGATCAACCTTGAAGGTGTTATGCTAAATGAAATGTCAGATGAAAAAGAAAAAATATGATGTCATTCACATGTGGACTATAAAACAAACAAATAAGCACAATAAAACAAAAACAAACTCCTGGATACAGGCAACAGATTGTTGATTGTCAGAGGGTAAGGAGGGTGAGGGACAGTAAGATGGGTAAAGGGAGTCAAATATCTGATGATGGGTTAAAAGTAGATTTTGGTGGTGACATGCTATAGAGTACACAGATATCAAAGTATAATGTTGTACACCTGAAACATACAATGTTATTAATCAACATTACCTCAATTAAACAAATGTCATGAGGCAGATGTTGTGCTGACTGTGGCAATCCTTGCCTCTCTCCTGCCAGTGCCTGTTTCACCTCCACAATAGGAGACCAAAGGTGTTCTCTGTATAATCTTTGCCTTACCCACAGGCACAGGCTATTCCTAACTATCTCGGTTAATGTCCAGACCTACAGAGAAGAGAAAGTTATTTCCTAAATTGTTTCAAATTCTATTCCTCGGTTCTTATTTTCTGCCCCAGAACTTATCCTTTTTCTGGATTAATGGCAATTTTGATATACAGTCAATTTACAGAAACATCCTAAACAAGTCTAAAATATTCCTAATTTATTTTATAATATGTGAAACGAAAATGCCATGGTGCTTTCTCCCACCTGACATCACAGATTACATATAGCCTGACTTAAATGTTTTCTTTATCAGGAAAGGTGTCCCCTTATTTTCCACATGCTCCATTTATACTTAACCACCAGTGAAGCTCAATTGCAAGCTCCTTTACTGCTTTATGAAGATGTCCACAAATCTCCTTCACAGAGAAGTAATCTGGCTTATGCCCCAAAATATGCATATATATTTATTAAATAGTTTCTTAATCACTGATTTTTACTGATCTTTAGTTGAATTAATGTAGTGTGGGTTTTGTCACCTAGAGTATATGATACTTAGGGTGAGGAGCATGTCTTTGTGATTACAGTAAAAAGCACAGATAACGTAATTAAATAAACCCGAAATAAAACTCTGCCTCCAAAGTTATATAGCTATGAGACTTTGAAATTGTCTTCATGTTTTATATTAACAAATACTCAAAATACATAAAACAGGAAAAACTAATCTGAACAAGTGTTAAAAATATCTTTTTACATTTAACTACAAGTGTAGAAAGCAAAACATATCTTTTTAAAAAGATTTTATTTATTTATTTTTAGAGAGAGGGAAAGGAGAAAGAGAGGGAGAGAAACATCAATATATGGTTGCCTCTTGTGCACCTCAGTGCTCTGCACCAGGGAACATGGCCCACAACCCAAGCATGTGCCCTGAGTGGGAGTCAAACCCATGACCCTTTGGTTTGCAGGCAGGCACTCAGTCCACTGAGCCAGACTAGCCACGGTGCAAGACATATCAATAAAGGGAAAAATTAGTTACCACTGGCAAGTTTGTGGTATTCATTTTAAAAATAATTTTTATGATCAAACAAACATCTCTATGAAAATCTTTTTTCCCCAATTTAAAAAAGGATCTTGGAAAAAGTATTTTCTTACAGCAATACTTAGTTACCTGATACAAAAATTGTGTATCAGGTTTAACTAAAAATCTTCAATGGAACAGTCTGAGTGGCAGTAAGGAATGGAAAGTCAGGGAAACTTATTTTTCATTCTATTTAATTCATGGTTCAGTATTTGTACCATTTCAGGTCTGCACTCAAGACAAAAATATAGTTACTTAAAATGCTGTGTTTAAAGAAATTCTAGTGTTCTGTATCATTAAATTATTTGCCTAAAAAAATCATGCATTGATGTATTCCACAATAGGCTTTAAGAAATACATATGTTTGTGAGCCCTGACTGGTTCGGCTCTGTAGATTAAGTGCTGGCCTCTGAACCAAAGGGTTACTGGTTCGATTCCCAGTCAGAACACATGCCTGGGCTGTGTGCCAGGTCCCCACTTGCGGGTGTGCGAGAAGCAAAGACACATTGATGTTTCTCTCCATATCTTTCTCCCTCCTTTCCCCTCTCTAAAAATAAATAAATAAAATCTTTTAAAAAAGAAATAAATGTTTGAGTATATGTGTACAAAATTATGGACATACTCACACACTACAGAATAATAAGAGAGATTAGCACAGGGTTTCCTGCCAATGTTCCACATAAAACTGAATGTATATTCTTGCATGGAATGAAACCTCGGTAAATGTTTTGAATGAATGACGATGGCTTTCTTCCTTAGGCTTTAGGATAGGTCAGTAGCACTACATATACTATCATCCTTATCACTAGTGGTGAGAATTTATAAGATAGATGACCAGGATTGTACTATTAATATTTTATTGTGCAACTATGTGAGACAGAAAATAATTCAGGAAAGTCATTAAGATCTACCTCATAAACCCCACATTCCCATTATGTAACTAACCAAGCCAGAATACAAACTGCAGTGACCCAGGGATTTCATATGTATTTCAACTAGGCTCAAACCATTTACACAATAAAAACACAATGAAACCCTAATTTCTGAGATTCTACAAAAGATGGTGCTGTCTACACAGGCTTGGTTAATTACTTTTTACAATGTATCTGTGTTTGTTTATTTTTTCCTGAAAAAGCAATGTTTACTTAACATAATTTAATTGCCCGTTTCCAAGATTAATATTATAGGACATTTCACTTGAAAGTCTGCATATGTCTTGAGTGTATTTTTTGTGATATAGTCTTTCCTACAAGACAGTCTTTAATTTCTGTTTGGGTCATCTGATACCAGCCTCAATAACTGAAAAATCCAAACCACCTATACACAACCATCCATCCTACAGTGGTACAGAAAATAACAGGGAACCAACACAGGTGCCTATGTTATTTACTTAGCTTTTATTAATGTAGATTCAATTCAAATCCATACTAACATAATAACAATAATAATCACTCAGAAACAATCAGTAATAATGTCATACAAGAGAATTGGGGAATAACAAACCTAAGTCCCAAGAGTCCAGACCAGGTCTGGCTCTGAGAGGCAACAGGACTGCGTGGTCAACATCTTGCAAGGCAGAGTCAGAAGGACAGAAGTACAGCAGAACTCTTTCTCTCCTGAGGCAGACTGTGTGGGAAGTCTCAGAGTGACTTGCTCTTTGGATGCAGATGCATTGTCCATGGTCCTCTGCTTTTATGTTTCTTTGGTGGCAAGGTCATGCTGATTTTGCACAATTTCTCATAAACATGTTTTTCTTATTTCGGATAAAGTACACGCTTCTTTCCTCAGTCCTGATAGGCACGTGTTTACATCAGTTCTGATAGACATATGTTGTTTTAGGCAAACTCTATAGATACATGGGTTTTATGTTGCTCTACTGCACAAGCTCTGAGAAGGTGGTGTTACCCTTCAGATAAACACGTGTGTCTGCCACACTGTACTGTGCATGCTGAGGGGCTGCATCATCCCCCTTAGTCACTGCTCTACTGCACATGCTCTAAACACAGCTTCAGATCCTGCTCTCCACAGCATATCTTTAAGACTCATACTGTAAATACAGGAACTAATCTGTCAAAAGTTATTTGGTCAATCAACTGACTAAATAGTATTTATTTTTAATTTTGATATGATTTGTGTTTTTAAATCTTTTAAAATTGAGTTTACTTAGATGAATTTATATAACAGTAAGAATAAAGATATGATAAATTTTTAAAATATCAACCCAACTTTACTCCTAGGCAAAATACTGATGTCCTTCTTTCCAACTGTGTCATTGACTCAGAGGATAGTTATCTCATGCTCTGTTGCAAAATTTTTACTACAGTTGGTCTTTCTTCACATTACTATTCAAAAAAAAAAAGGAAAAAAATGCTAAAACATCTCCAATCCATTCTTTCGAACATCAGACTTCTCTTGAACAATACTCATCTTCCCATCATGCACCTAAACACACTTTTGCTAGCAAGTTATCTCACTAACACATTATTTTATATATATGGTCTGTCAACAAGGTACCCAGCCATGTAGTATGAAAAATATAGACATATATTGAAGAAGATACAAGTTACAAGAAACAGTTTACATAGGACAATGATGCCTCAGTCCACTTCAAAGTAAGCACTTTGGGACCTCACATAGTTCTCCCAATTGCCATCAGTTGTCCTGTTCAATTTTCCTGAATGTCACTGATAGTCTGAAATATCTTCTTTTTCTAAGGTGATTTTA